>NW_012130150.1:504206-506192 GCF_000143395.1 Atta cephalotes
TATAGAAATTCAACATTCCCTAGATATTAGTTTTTCATAAAGTAAAATATTGTAATCCTAAAAATTCTGATAAGAAATTAGTCTGCTGTTTTACTTGCAGGAGGAGAGGCATGTAATTGTAGAAAAGGAAAGAAATTGCTTATAATAATTTTTTATACTTAAACTTAGAACTATGACATTTTTATAACAGAATTATTTTATTTAACCCATGATACTCGAATACATCTGAAGGTTTACTAAATATTTTATTCTAACACTTATTTATTTGACTTGCAGGCAGTCACATAATAGCTGAATCTTCGAAATAATTATGCGCTTTGCATATAGTATATTAATAGATAATTTAATTCATGATTTTATATTTTTCCAAAAAAATATAAGCTACAATTAATATTGTACAAGTACGATCATATATGATAGAATTCTTGTAATTGCCATCAAATTAATGATAGATATAAAACTGATTTGTTAATCTTACGTATCTCTTTTACAAAAATGAGATTTTACCATAATTAGCAATTGCATTTGAATGACGACTCGCACAAAAATAATAGAGTAAGAAACTATAAAGATCTTCCACGAGACGATTGCACGCAATTAAGATCGTAAATTGAAAGCCGATTATGTTATAAGTATATTAGATATTAGCGCATGACTTGCAAAAAAGTAATACCTCATATATTTTTTACATTATACATTCATATAAGTATCAATATTAATTATAAATCTTGATGCATATATGTGACAACAGATGTGTCTACAAAGCAATACATCATAAATTTAACGATTAAATCATGAAAGTCAATTTAAAACTTTCGCGATAGATCTCCACAATACATACTCTTTAGAATTTATATATTTTCGTTCAAAAAGAGTGTATCTTTAAAAAAAAATACTATATATTAATTTAAAAATTTAAATAATTCATGAGCGTAAACGATATCATTTCTACAAAAATTAGCACAACAGAAGATATAATAAATGATTATTAATTTATAGTATAGAAGCAATGCTATTTGCAAGCGAAGGAATTTTAGTTTTACTTATTTTTAAAATATGCTTATTTTGAAAAAAAAAAGAAATATTATTTAAGGAAAGACATTATACTTATATATACATTCATAAAAAGAAAATCAGTATCGAATCCGAAAAAATTCTGACTAAATTTGATTAGCAGACTTCGCTCTATATACATTTGTCATCTCGTTTATCTCTTGCTTTATTTTAATATGTAAAATTGCAACTGTATTTTATAATTTTTTAAAATAATTACTTATGATTTCACTAATTCTATCAATATCTCACATTATTTGTCTATTTTGATATATGATATCTTCTTTCGCGCACTATATTTAATAGATCTGATATCGTTTACAATCATATATGTATGTATATATCTTTTTTGAGTCCATTGTGGAAAACAAAATGTTTTTCCATTTCGTTTTAATTACACGTCACGTATCGAACGATGCTGCATAAAAACTTTGAGAAAACATCTCTATTTGTAAACTTATTAGAAGAAACTGACATCCTGCTTGGCGCACATAGAATGTAGTGCACATGTAGGACTTAATGCAACAATTTGCATTTCCCTTTTTTTTTACTTCCGATTCATCTTCCTGGTTAATCGTTAACAAAATGAATCGAGCAAAACGTCGTAGGCGTGTACGCATTTTGTCTAATGATACAATAGTGATTATTGTATAAAATATTTTATACATATTACTAGAGTATAACGTATAATGTTACAGGACAATCATCAATTATTTGCATTCGGCGAACTATGAACGAAATAATCATTACTCGCTGAAAATGAATATCTCGATATATATATATATATATATATATATATATATATATATATATATATATATATATATATATAGTAGTATTACTTTTTACTTTTACTTTTACGTTTTACTTTTACTTTTTTACTTTTTTAACTTTTAACTTAACTTAACGTTAACGTTAACGTATAGTATACGT
>NW_012130150.1:506212-521098 GCF_000143395.1 Atta cephalotes
TACTACTACTACTATACTAAGTAGTTAGTTGTTCTTACGTCTACTACACGTATATTATTATATATATATATATATATATATTGTTCTTATATAGTAGTAGTATATATATATATATATATATATATATATATATATATATGTATATATAATTCTTTTAGAATACTCTACGATAATGTATTTATGACGATAGATAGAGTGTGTATGCATATGTACAAAATTCATAATAAAAGACGTTTCGCGAGACTCTACCACGATGACCAGTGCAATTCATTTATCGGATACTCGTGAATAGATTCAGAACAGACTTGTTTTCTTTCTGACTGCGGGCCTTACTGAATACATTCCAGAAGCGCAGAGTCTCGTCGCCCGCCCCGGTAACAATCGCCTCGCCATCGGGCGACATCGCCAGGTAGAGCACCCGATACGAGTGCCCGGTGAGCTTGGCCACTTGCGTGAGGCTCGGGTATTTCCACACGAGAATCTGATTCTGCGAGTAACCGTGCGTGCTGACTAACTCAGAGCTGTGCTTGCTCCACGCTAAGTTGCAGACCTGTGAGCCGGTGTCGACGCATTGCATCGGTTGACCGGTCAGCGTGTTCCAGAAGCGAATACAACGGTCGGCGGTGCCGCCACCGGACGCCAGCAGGCCATGATGATGCGGTGACCAGGCAATCGCTTTCACCGCCGCCAGGTGTTCGGTGTATGTCTGGATGGGTGAGAGGGAATGTAAATTCCATACGTAGAGTCGATTGTCATTGCCGCCAGATGCCAAGTATTGATTGTCTGGTGACCACTTGAGGCCACACACCTCCTGCCGATGGGCACCAAGTCGCCGTTCGCCGACAATACATGGCGTCCTCACGTCTCTCTGCAGTATCAACCGATCCCTGCTGCCAGATGAGAGAACCTCTCCGTTCCATGCCAGGGCTCCCACTCGGGCGCTATGGCCCTGTAGCTTACTCACCTGCTTGTTCACTGCTACATCCCAGACCTGTATATAGCCCATATGCGTACCTACCGCCACCAGATTGCCACGCTCGTTCCAGGCGACCGAAGTGACACTGTTGCCATCGCTGGACAGATCGCAGAGTCTCGTCACCTGGCTGGTACACGCTGACCACAAATAAACGCAACTTCCTAGGCCAACGCTAAGAACATTCTGAGAGGACCAGTCGACCAGATTCAGATAGAAGTCGTCCTGCAACTCCGGAGCATCTAGTACTTTGAAGGGTATTCTTGATATCTTCCTAGTAGCCTTTCTGGGAGATCTCAATAGTTTTTGACTCTTGGCACTAAGTGGTGATAAGGAGTATGGTGAACTTTGATCCAGCAGGGTCCGATCCTTGGTGGGAGTGGTGTACTTGAAGAGGTTCTTAGTGACTAATGGCGAGAGTACCCTGCGTTCTTCGCATTGGCCCTTTACGTCCTCTATGCTTGCTCCGAGTAGCTCGTTCTTCAATAGACAGGAATAGGCGATACCGTCACGGCTACCCTCGCCATTCTCTCGTGTCTTCTTCGCCACCAGGCCGCCCCGGCCATTCTCGCTAATCATAGAAAACGTCGTTTGCCAGTTATTACCTGAACGGGTAGGTATGAAGCGGTCGTAGCTGTTGTTGTACGCCGTCTTCGTGGGTGAGAAGTAGATGGGAGAGTAAGTGGCAACAGTGGTGCTAGACAACGTCGCTGTGCCCGTCACCGTCGAGATGTCCGTGCTCATCGGCTTCAGCAGCCGTTTCTCGTATTCGTGATGAAACATGATGCGACGTGAGGGATACGTGTCCCACCTTTGCCGCACCAAGGCAGTACTCCTTATCTCTTTCACATAATTAACGGCACCGCCAACGCGCCTCCCGTATGCACCGTCGTCGAGAGACCGTAGGAGCTCGCTACGACTACTCCGCAATTGATCCCCAGGCCTCGGAATATGTCACAAGCTCATTCCCGGAGCCTCCACTACTCCGCGATACGTTCCGTTTAACTTTTTCGGACGGTTTGAGATCTGAACTTGCTGGCCACCGTCCGTCGTGTTAGCAGCCTTGCCGTCGCCATTCGACGTCAGAACTCGCAGGATTCGAGAATCGAGGAGCTCGCACGAGGTCTCGAGCGATTGCCTCGTGTCCGCCAATAGAAACGTGTCTCGGAATACGAATATCGAAGGGGAAGGGTAGTCAAGCTTATTGACCGTTTTTGTCCCTTTATTGATTACTTTACAGCACACTATTCTTGGAATGATAATAAATATTATATCGTATAAACAATACAATAAATACCATATAATACAATACAATAAATTAATTGTATTGTATATACGATATATTTATTATCATTCCAAGAATAGTGTGGTGTGAAGTAATTAATAAAGGAATAAAAACAATCGATAAGATTAATTTCTCTTCCTCTTCGTATTCTGAGGCACATTGTATATATTATAATATATTATATTATAATAATAAATGTATATAATATTGTATATACAATACATATATACGATAATATATCATTTATTTGCAACTAAAATAATGACACTATTAAAAAAAAATAAATTGTTTAAATCGTTAAAATTTTTATATATTATAAAAATTTTTTAATCATAAAAATGTGATGTTAATTTTGATGTGCAGCTTTAATGTAATAACTATAAAAAAATAAAAAATCAAGTATTCTTTTAAAGTATGTTTTTCTTTATGTTTTTGACAATTTCTGTTACAATATATCATTGTAACAAATAAGCGATATGTAATATTATATATATTAATATTATATATATATATATATATATTAATATATTCATATTATATATATATATATATATATATATCTATAATTAATAAATATCATTATCTCTATTAGCCAGAAAAAAATGTCATTACAAAATATTATAGACTTTTTGAATTAATGGTCCGTTAAAAATTTTTTTCTTTTATTTTTTTTCATTCATTATTTGAAATGTGAATGCACGTTCGTTCCATTTAAAATGAATATCAGAAAAATAAAGATGATTTAATCATCGAAGACTAACGGATTTTCTATTTGCGATAAGATAGAAGGAAGAATTGAAGGACTTTTTGAATAGTTAAAGAACGATTTAGGTAGAAATTGGATATTTCGGAATAGAAAGGAATAGGAAGTTTCGAAATCGTAAATCCTTCTATTGTGTGTTTGTATCCTCATATTTTATTATATGTTTTTATATGTTTTATGTGTTTATTATATTTTATTATATGTTATTTTTTCGCCTCGAACATGGGCGATTCCGGATTTCGAAGTATGGATATGGAGTACTCCATACACTGAATGATTCAATGTATGGAATTTCATATACTGAATTTCATATCTGTATATTTGGAGAGAAATTTAGAAATTAGAAATTATAATTTAGAAATTACAAACATACGAAAAATGCCACTGTATTGCTTGAAGGATGTAATGCAATTTTTACACGATAATCCCGAAATCAAAGATCTTGTATAAAATACGTAAAATTTATTCGCGTTCTTTTAACGATTCCTTGTTCATCAACTTGTTCGAATGAAAGATCGTTTTCTTATTTAAGACATTTATCTTCGATCGACAATGAAACAAAAACGTAAATCATATTGCGCCATTATACATTTATCGAGAAATAATCGATAAGTTAAATGTAGAGGAGGATTCATTAATAATTTTATTTAAAAAAATAAAATTAGAGCAGCTACTTTTGCCATGTAAAAAAGATATGTATGAGGAAATATATTTATCCCACCACTCTCCTCTTCTTTCCCTCAACTATCCACGGGAACTCCATACACTGAAAAATTTTACTTCGCCGCTCCTGGCCTCAAATGTTGCGATTCATGTCAGCCGCGCATGCACGAACATATCTATTTTATAAGAGCCAGTGGGTAAAGTGAGACTTGAGAGAAGATTAGTTAAAGGAATATAATTCTATTCGATCCTGAACTCAATCGCGAAATGGCATTTTCGAAAAGCGACATGCCATGGTGAGCCCAAAAAGAAACTCTAATATGAAGAGTGAGTTCATTTAACGTTCACAAGCCAGCATTATTTTAACAATAGCATTATTTTAATAGCATTATTTTAATAAACAATAAGGATGAAACTATTCCATGAATATTGTAAGCGTCAAATGAAACGCACTCAAAGAGTCTGGCCATGATTTATTAAAATCTTATGAGAGAAAAGTATATATTTCTTTCCTCTGTATATATTATTTCACTCTACTCATCATACCATCTCACTCTAAGATGCCTTTCATTTAAATAAGTCAACACAATAATATTATTCTGTCTTTGTTATTCATGGAATGCAAAGAAAAATAGAAACGATATTTGTGTCAATTTGATCACTAATATCCATTTCTACTAACGTAGATGTATAATCTTAATCAAAGTTATAAAGTGAGACAAATATAAATTAAAGGGAAATAGTATAATTTATATGTTTTTCTTTCTCTCATAAATTTTTAACAAACTCTTAAACCCCTTTCATAAAGTATATATTGTACATAATATATCATTTTATCCTTGTTTAACATTCAATGAATAAAATAATTTTTATTATGTATTTCATGAAACACAAATCAAAATCATCAGATTGTTATAAGGGTTGCTTTCTAGCAAGAGAATAAGACAGTCGACAAGTATAACACAGTAATACATCATTAATCTTTGCTATTTGTCAATGTTAAACAAAGATGAAATATGCCTCTTTCTGGAAAGCAGCAAGGGTCTCTAGATGAACTGAACGTGCTCAGGTATCCTACTACAGATTATATAAGTGCCCTACTGCTTGCCCAGTCCGGACGCAGGCAGATCAACGGAAGAACCGCTAAATCAGCAACACCAATGGGATCACGATGCTTTGCCGTTTCTTTCGAAATCTCATTTGTCTCGAATGAGTCATCTGGCCGGTGAGGGGAGAACGAGAGAGAGCTTGCTCGACGTACTAACGAGAGTCATTAGGGCGCGACGCGGCACAAGAGGCTTTGTTTACCGCAAGATAAGACCAACGATGACATTGGAGAGGGATGACATCAGGGATCTGAGCGATGTTATTCTGCAGGATAATTCGGACACCGAGACGCAGGTAAGATTGTAGGTAGAGCTCCGGATACCGAGATATACATATTTCGTTCCATTTAACCTTCCAAATAATCTTTATCAAGATCACATAGTTTTACTTTAGACAGCAGCTTGACCTTCGAGATAAAAATAAATTTACAGAAATGAATTCTCTCTGTAAATCCAAAGTTTTTCAGAGAGAAAAATGTACTGGATTGTTTGTTATTACATTCCAATCTCTCTTCCAATAATCTCTAATCTCTACAAATTTATTGGATATTTTCTATACTAAAGTTTCAGATTAAGTATTGAAGAGTTTTTTAGAATAGATTTTTTTTTTAATAATAGTAATAGATTCGTCTTGAATCTCGATTCATGTTTTTTTTAATTTATTTAATTTTATTAATTTTTAAATTACTAATAAATATTAATTATTGACATCCTTCAGAAGAATTTCTATGTTTTGCTATAAATTTAACAAATTTAACTGAACTTAATTTTATTAAATATTAATTTTTAGTGCAAACGTAAATTGAGTAAAAAGCCAAAGAGAATATTGCAATTTTCGGATGGAGTAATGGAGGAATATTCGTCAGAAGATGAAGTTGACGCGCCAAAAAATAAAATTGTGTCACAGATAGATACTGTAAATATATAATCATATTAATTAAAAATTATGTATGTACAATATTATATACTTATTATTCAATGAAAAGATAAAATTTTACATATTTTGTAGAAAAATATGAATTGGTTACCATGGGCATGGTACCAAACCACATGGTTGAGCTCTAAAATGTTGGACGGTTGTGATTACGTTGGCGAATGCTTGGCCAATTTCTTTGGCATAACAGCACCCAAGTATCAATTCGAGATCAATGAGTTTTATAGACTGCAAGCACTCGAAAAAGAAATATCCCATAAACAAGATTTGGAGATGGGTGGATGGAATGAACAAAATAGGAATAATCTCATAAATAGCGATACTATATTAACAAATGAATGTAAGTAATGGCGTAAAGTGTGGAGATTTAATACTGATGAAACATGTGTGTGTGTACATATAACAAATTCTCTATTTTACAATCCATTTAAAATATCACCCATACATAGCTTTAATTGAGAGATTTTCTGCTCAATTCCAAATTCATTAGCAAATTTACGAATAGAAATAATAAATGCTTGAATGATTTTTCAACTATTTTTCTATGCAATATTAAAGTTTTTTAAAATATATAAAATAATGAATATATGAAAAAAGAAAGTATGTAATGTAAGACAAATTAAAAATTAAAAATTATTGCGATATCTGACAATTGAAAAGCATTTAGATAAAGTATTTAGATAAAAATCCTGCAAAATTTCCTGTTTAAGTCACTTTAAATGACGATTATATGTATAAAAATTGTATATATATGAAAAGTTTTAGTATTATTCTTCATAATAATTAATTGTTACAATAGATCGATATAATTTGTGTATATGACCTATATATATTATTTATAAGACACATTATAGTTATATTAAATCTGTTAGTAATATAAAAAAATATGTTACCTTATTGCGAAAGAGAATTTTTTAAACTCTGCATTTGCACATACGTCCATATGAAAATAAACAATTCAAACACTACTCGCTGTTACTTATGTCAATCGTGATTCACTGAATTATTATGCAATTAACAACGACAATAAAAATAATTAATAAATGTCTTTATATTTAATAAAACAAACATTCTTTTTATATCAAAACTTCTTAGCATAAAATTATATTCTTTCTTAATAAAATATTATTTTTCAAAAGTATCTTGAGAATAAATTTGCTAATATTAAGAAACAATATAGCATAGCAAGCATACAATAGTAGTGTAATAGTAATAATAATATATAAGGATAAAAATATATTGCTTTCAATAGTTTTTCCTCAAATATATCTTGAAATCCTGTATGTGTTTCATTTGCCGCGTATATCGTATTTGCACACTGCAGTCGATTAAAATCTCGAACAACACAAAAGTTCGAGAGAGATGTCCTGTAAAAGTCTTTTAGACATTTGCGCTTTGTAGATTGCTCAGTATAAACTAAATATTTTGTATGCTTAAAAAGAGAAAAAAACTTATGTCGCCGGCACAAACCTATGCAGCGCACTAGTTAAAACTAGCAATGAATCCTGGAGACCCTGTGGAAAATGTCTTTGCAACCAGGACCCTTTATACTGTTCTATATGAGCCAACATTTTGTTTGCTATATCGGTCCTGAAAGTAGGCGGCAGATTACATACTCCTAAATTAATAACAGCAAGTCCCATGTTGCTGTTTGGATTCACACCAACTCCAATCAATGTTCTACCAATTTTACAAGCCGTCAGCATTAGATCAGATGTCAATTGTAATTCCTGTATTTCCATAGACGCAAACTTCGAGGATAAATTTGCCTCATATAAAGAATGTGATATTCGCTTAATCTGCTTCGTCATTTTCTATGAATAATAGCGAATTAATTTGAAATACCTGAATATTTTATCTTGCTATTCATCCTTAAAATATATTTTGCGCATTAAACGAACATACAAAAGCGTACTTACAGCGAATAGATCGGCCGAAAGATATTCCAAATTAACATTATCTGGATCAGTCAATAGTCTATATAATGTAGAACCGCGATTATCTGGTATTTGCTGCAGATCTTTGACTGCTTGATTTTTACTTAATGTTAGTACCAATGTGTCCAAACGTCCCAATTCCAATAACGCGTTACCGATTTTATATTCTGAATCTTGAAATACGTGTATATCCAATAGTTTTGTGATATATCTTTCTCTACAAAACGAAACAATTTTATAAAATATGAGTGTGAATATATCATAGATTACAAATCTTGTAACAGTTACCTAACTGATACAGACAACTCAGGAATGTCGTAATTATCATCAGGTCCTAAATCTATTTCCGTTGTTGAGTTCCAAGCTAAACCAGCCGCTATTAAATAACCGATCCACGCGAAAGGATGCGGGGTAAGGTGATGACTTCCCGACCAATGTGCGACAACAACACCGATCGAATTTTGCTCCAAAGAGGTTTTTATCGCGTTTCTTGTGTTAGCATATGTTGATGCTGGACATCCGGCCAAACTATTGTAACTAGCTGTGCCAGAACTTGGTAATACATTACCACCACCTAGTCTAAATGGCTCCGTCCATTCGGAGAAATCATAATCAGCCTGTAATTCGGATATTTATAATAAATTTTACTTCAATAATTGCGAATATATCATACAAAATTGAAGAAAGAAATTTAATTTTCACCTGAAATCCGTATTCGACAAATATGATATTAGTAGGAATATTGTGAAACTCGGATTTGGAATGTAAACTGTTGGAACATAAAAGTAGAGTCGTGTTCGAGCTCAAATTGAGGATATGCCAGAGTTCTTGAAGGCATGAATAAGACTTGAATACTTCTGACATGTCTGTTTCAAGCGTATCGTTGACGGACACACTCAAATCAAAGCTATCAGCTTGCACTAATAAAGTGGTTAATCGAGGGCCTACGTGAACATAATTTAAGCTAGGAAATACTGCGAGCAAGTCTTGAAAGATAGGCCACATTTGCATCAGGTGATGTTGGCTGACATTAGAATCGACGTCCAACGTTGGAACTATGTCCAAATGACGATCTCTGAAAAAGTTAATTTCCAAATTACGTAACATAAAAACTTCTCCATTTAAAACATAAATTATATAATAAATATGTAAAAAGAATGATGATATAAATAATACAGTTCATAAAAAATCAGAAATATCTTAATTAAAAAGTGGATTCTTATAATTATATAAATATATAATTTGTACCTGCAATATCTGTCTAGAGTTACCATCTCGGACTTGGAATAACAAAGCTGCCAATCGCAATTTTGAACGAGCCTGGAGTAGAGATGCAAATGCGAGATCTTAAACGATGAGAGTAGATCAATAATATGTAAAAGATATTCCAAGGTAGGTACGCGTCCTCTAGGCGAGATGTCCAATAGTATACCACGATGTATGAATCTCGGCTCGTCTTTGATGAAGACAGGCTCTATCTCGCATACTTCCGACCTACTCTGATTCTTACTCAGACGCAGAATTTGCACGAATGTGCAGACTGCATAATGCAGCCCCGCTAGACTTCCAGCGCTTACTTTTATGGAGTTATGCGTAATATGCAATTGATAGCTATCCGCAATGTTAAATAGATTCCTATTCACGATGCATTCAATCATATTATCATTGAGCAACTTGCCGCAACTAGGTTGCACTTCGCCGATTTTTACATCATGACCCAATTCCAGCAGATGAGTTCTGCTTATCTCCCACACATCCAGTATTTTATGTACAGATTCACTGCCCTATAAAAATAATTTGGAACCACAATGAGAATTTATATGTAAAATTGAGAGAATTCCTTCTTAACAGAAATATGATTCAAAAGATTTTCTATATGTTTGAAAAACATTAATATACATATGTATATCTAAATTACCTGTATTATTGATATAAGAAGCTCTTTTCCAGCGATAAATGGGGCCGTAAAATTTTTTAGTTCATTTATAGTCTTTGGTTGTGGCCACAACAAGTTATAAATACTTCCTTTATCAATAATAGATTTACTAGGACTCTCTTTGCCTGCATCACGCGAATCACGCGAAGGCACATCGTACGCCGGATCCGACTTGTTAGATTCGACCGACAGTTGGCTCATATTGCACGTGAGACCCTTCTGACAATAGCTTGTATCTGGATACGACATAGTGGCACTGTGTATTGTTTCGTTCTCGTTCAGCATGAAATTTGATATAAATCTTTGAAGGAAACAATGCAGAGATTGTTTCTTTCTAGACAATTCGTACGGCGTTTTCCCTGCAAATGTTCTGAAAAAAAAAAAAAAATGTTTACACACGCAAGAACAATATATTCAATTAATCATTTACCCTTTGATAGCTCGTACAAGAGGATTTGCACCAGCCTGCAATAGTTCTTGACAAATAGCAATGTCACCACGATTTACTGCATCATGTAATGGTGTAGCACCACAACCATTTTCGGCGTTTACATCAGCTCCTTTATCTACATGGAAAAGGTAATATAAACATTATTTTCAGATGATTTCTGATTATAAATTTTGTGTTGCTGAACTGGAATGTATTATAGCTTTCTTTTTTCTAAATATCAAATATATATCTATTTAATTTAAAGTGCAAACATTCTATGTATACATTACCAAGTAAACACGCGATAATGTGTTTGTTTCCATAACATGCTGCCCAATGTAATGGTGTGTTCTTACTGCCCTGTGAGTCCCACGAATTAACGTCCAATCCTGCATCCAATAACTGCATTACTCTGTCTACTCTGTAAAAAAATATGTGTCAATTGTTCTATGATGCTAATTGATATGTTTAAAGTGATGATTATATTCCATAATTAAAAAAAGAAAGCATAAAGTTGAATGTTGATATTTATGTACTCAGAAGCAGCTGTTGCTCTCAACATTTCCTCTATATAGATACGTCGTATTGCATCACTCGAGGCAACATCTACCGCATTATGTCCATCAGCATTTTGCACAGCTGGATCAGCACCACAATTCAGAAGAGTTCTCACAATGTCCACTTGATTGGTCTTAAATATAAACAGCATAAATAGAAACATTTAAAAACAATGAAAATTGCAATAACAATAATGGATAAAACATGTCTGGAAAAGAACTTCATGGACCTTTGAGGCATATAACAAAAAAGTTCCTTCTTCTAAAACTGGTTGATTCAATATCTTGTCTCTCGTGATACCCTCTGTGGCATTACCGTTCTCACCTGTGGCAGGGGAAGGCCGACAATGTAAACAACAAAAAAACAAAGAAAAAACATTCTTATCCAGTCTACTTAATTTATTATTCTTTAGTACATGAGAAGTTCTCCCAAGATTTGAAATGAGGAAAGAAAGGATACGTACACGCATCCAGGAGTGACCTGATAATGTCAGTACGTCCGTGTTCAATCGCTGTGCGAATATTATCACAGATGCCTTGCATCTCTGTTCTGGTTCAGCTTGCAGCTCGAAGATGAGTCAGACCGGCGTGTCGCCAGGCATCATCGGGCTGTCATTCCGTTATCAACTGTTAGAAAAACTCGCGCCGGTCGTATTGCCAATCTCCCGCGGCTCCTGCACGATATAGCAGTCGCAGAGTTGCCAGATCTCTTTTTCTTCTCTTATTTTGCCAAGTCTCCTGCCATTTCACAGATGTCAGAGAGAAACCTGAAAGCGATAATCAAACTTTTTTCATGAAAAAAAAACACCAGAAAAAACTCTGTATTACACTAGCGGCACCAACATCTATTTCATAAAATGAATATGAATCTTCATATTTTCGATAAACTGCTGATAAAATCGTAGTTTATAAGTCAATTCTAAACAGAATCGTAAACTCGTAACGTAAAACTTGTTAGAACTTATGAGTAGTTTCTTAATTTTATGCACATCGTAAAACGTACGATTATTCGAAAATATCTACGATTTTTTGTTAATTTTATGACTAGTAAGAAGCTATTTGTAAAAATATTGTATAAGGATATAAGCATAAAAATTCTTACAAAAAAATATAAAAATATGTTATGAGCCTTGCGATTCTGCTTAGAATTTAGGCTTTAGACTTTAGAAAATGAATGTGATCGTGTCCGTCTGCAAAAGGTCTGTTCGCGTTGCGTGTTCCAACATGAGTAGGAGCATATTGGAATACGACGCGACAGACCTAATAAGAGCTATCAGGATTGGCTATTTGTGGACAAAATGAGAGAGAATTCGGTCGTGATTATTTACTAAAAAATTATTCACTAAAAAAAAATAAAGATCTGTTCTCTTTCCACCCCAAATTCTGAATTGGTTAAAATGAGACAGGTATAGTTTGTTTATAATTCTTCGAAAAAGAACAGACTTTAAGTGTTGAGCATGAAAAGGCATCTTCAGCGTCACTGCATGTCATTGTATTGTTCTTGGTATTGGTCAGTGTTAGTGCTGCATCGGTAACCTTAGATTTCAAGTATCTTTTGTCAACAACTTTGTATGTCTCGTTGCAAGTTATTCTCAATTTCAATCAATTTCGATGTATGAAACGGATAAAAGAGAGAGTATCTTCGTAGAAATTCATGAGCTCTGAGAGTCGAGAAGAAGCCGAGAAATTGAAAATTAAATGTCGGAGAGATCGTACTGAAAGTTTAGTTGATCCTCTGATTCGAATTGATTCATTCAATTATGATAGCCATGGATTTGTTGTTCGGAATACAAATAAATTCTGAGATTGTCATGCCGATTACATTGAGTGGCGTGAACCTGAAGACGAAAGTAGAGACGCTGAAGCAAGAAGCCGCGAAAAGGTGGAATCTGCCCAAGGATTCATTTGGTAAAAGTGACTTTACATTATTTGGAGATTGGTCACGATTATCTTTGTACTCTTTTGTTATTCAATCCTATAAAATTTAACATCAGATGTTCTTTGATTTCTTATATATTTGAAATATACATTGAGGCATTTAGACTGTCAAAAATCTTTATCAGATTAGTTTTATTTTAAAATAGTCTTGTTTTCATTTTTTAGTGGATTAGCCTTATTTTTATCTTAAAAAAAATTTCAATTCTAATTAAAAAAAAATATGATTACAAGCTTTTTGAAATAATTCCTTGTAGAATAAATTCAATTTTAATATAAACATAATACTAATGATTATTTCTCTTTTTCTTTAGAATTTATTTATTATGGGCTTATACTTGAGGATGATGCAACAGTGGAATCTATTGGATTGAAGAATGGATCAATGGTGCATGCATTAAAGAAAAAAGAACCAGAGTCATCAATATTGAATAAACATATATCAGAAGATTGCATATTACAATTGGCATCTGCATTTAAATCTTTCAATGAGACTCCTGCATTTAGAAATGCTTTGCATGTAAATATTCTTTAAATAATGTTTATGTTTATACACTTTCATATCCTATACAACACATAATATAACTTTAATTATAATTGTCAAGTATTATTATAGAAAATCTATGTAAATATTGTGATATGTTTCAGCGTTTAAGCAAAAGACCAGAGGTGATAGATAATATTATTTCATCCTCTCCTGGATTGCATGAAGATGCAGTCGCCATTGCTATGTTGCAGGATCCTGAATTAATGGCGCATTTCATAGATGTTGATACTGTTAGAAGGTGATTAGATGTATGATCTCCTAAATGTATATTATCTCAGAAATATTATGCAAATAGCATATTTTGTAAAACAATATATTTTTATTTTATATGTTTTTAATATGAACATGGATTTAAAGATTTTTTTTATTGTCTCACATTTAGAATAGCACAGTTGCATCCAGTGTTAATTGAGGCAGCACAGAACATCGCAGCAGCCGTGCACGAGGAAGCGCACAACGCGGCCTCCAGCGGCTCCTCCAGCAGTTCAGTGACCAGTTCACAGCCTACTACTGCACGTTCCTATAGCGTGGATAGCATGAGCCTTGAGGAGGAAATGGCGCGCGATATTGCCCACTTTTTCGCCACGCAGCCTATAAATGACAGTAATCTACGTTTTCCTAATGTGTCGCCGGCTACGAATTCACAGGCATCGCAGCGACTGGATAATTTGCCATCCTCCACATCCGACGGTGTCAATCAACCTGCAACTGACAATCAGAGCACCGGCGTGATCACGCCACAGATGTTCATGGAAGCTATGAGACAAGCCGCATTGGCGACCAATTCAAATCCGCAGCAGCCAGTCGCGTCACCGGCGACCTCCTTGTCGCCAGTATTACCGCTATTCTCACCACCAATTAATGATCTACAGCGGCAGTTGGCACAGATGCATGAGATGGGTCTTCAAGACGACACGATAAATGTTCAGGCATTGCAGTTTACCAATGGTGACGTGCAAGCAGCCATCGAACTTGTGTTTAGTGGTTTCTATGATAATTAATGGATTAGAAATGATGAGACGAGGTAATATAAGTGATTGCAGTATTTGTACAAATGTTTCAGAAAATAGTGTTTTCCAGATGAGTCAGCCTGAATATCCACGACACATGTTCTCAATTTGTAACATACGTTGATGCTGAGTATTACTGAGTCATACAGAATGTGTTCAAGATGTGAAATTTACTGTTTGAGGGGGACTTTTTTTATATGATTTTTGAGGTGCATTGTTTACATTAAAATAGCAAAATCTGCGAAACTTCGTGTTTCAAGAGTTATAAAGACTATTATTCTAATTTATTAGAATGCAGTACAATGTACTTTGTTATTAACATCTATGCAAAAAAAAAATATATATATATATATATATATAAAAAATAGACGTTATGTATATATTAAGAAAACTGTATTTAGTGAAATGCTACACTTGCTAAATATATATAATGTATGAATTTTTATATCTCTGACAATTTTACATTTATGATGATTGCTCAAACAAAAACATGACTTTTATTTCTTCTATGTAACGTTCTTGTGCCGTTATAATATGAATGAAGTAAAACGTTCGGACATATCACATATGTTGTAGTTATCTACAAATTTTTTAACCTTTTTAATTACTGATACATGGAACTGTTATCTCGTCTTTTTCACGCGCCTGTATATAGATAATCGATTTTATATAGCATAATAAATTATACGAAGTTCGGGAGTTCAATCAAAGTTAACATACTTCATTAAAAATCAATGCAAATATATATGCATATATACATGTATAACTGATTAGATTTCTTTCTTTCTTCCTCTCTCTCTCTCTCTCTCT
>NW_012130150.1:521559-541614 GCF_000143395.1 Atta cephalotes
TTCTTTCTTCTTCTCTCTCTCTCTCTCTCTCTCTCTCTCTCTCTCTCTCTGTCTTTTTCTATAACATTAATGTTGTAACCACTTTTTTATAGCATTGGATCAATTAAAGTTTTTGTCAAACAACTGTATTTGCACATACATGTATGTGCAATATATGAGAAAATTTCGCTTCACAGAATTGCAACTTAAGATTTAAAATTGTGATAAAAACTTTTGTTTTTTCAGCACATACGAGCCATGGAATGACGCTTTAAAATGTATCAATACCGAATGCTCAGATTAAATGCGTCACATGCGTGTCGGCAGTGGTGTAGCACGATTAACGCGAAATCGAATGCGTCGCGAAAAAACTTACATACAATCACGCGTGTCACATCTTTAAGTATCCAATCATCGTTTGAGAATCTTTAGGATCTTAAGTGACGTTATACGTGAGGTCAAATTAAGATTAATCTGATTAATTAGATGAGATCTAAGAACAATTAAATCTCGAGAAATGTAATTCTAAAATTGTGAAACTGATAATAGTTTTCTAAAATATTAATAATAATTTTATTTATTTCTACAGAATGTATGTAAAAAATGATTATATGAAAAATTGATGAGATATATATATATATATTTGTTGTACATTTATTCAAATATAAATATATTATACATGTAATATATTTATTTATTGTCACTTGGGAAGCGAATTCTATACAAGTAAAAAATTCACCATTAAAATTATTTGAACATATTTAAAAATAATTTGTACAAGGAATATTTTGTGGTGTGATTTTCAAATAATTGACAATTACATCTTTTGGGAATTGAGATTAGTTTACGCAAGTTTGTTTTAACTGTATATATTTGCAACGCCTACCTAATTTTATATACAGCATCTAAATTGTAAAATGGCTATTGTATTCAGCAGAGAAACAGTTTTGCAACTGTTTAAATTTTTTTAATATAATTGGCTTATATATTTAGATCCAGTGAAGAACTAAAGATAAGATCAACCATACTCTCTAAATTCTTTGGAAGTGAAATCTTACTCTAAAGAGTAAAAATTGAGCGAGTCTCAAAAAAGAGTGCTCAATTTTTAATCTTTAAGAATGAGATTTCACTCTTTAAGAGAATAATAAAGAATTTTATAACAATGGCAAAGTTATTTTATTTATTGAACCAAGAAGTCAGGTCATTTTATGTCCATAATCAGGCCTTATATTTAAGCATCTAAAGAGGATCTTAAAATTTTCTAAATTCATCTTTAGATACTCTGCAGTCAATAAAATAATTCGTGGAGCATCCGAAGATAAATTTGTGGAAGCGTTAAATATATATATATAGCTGACTCAGGAAGTTGATGTGAATACGGATAGCAGAATCCAGATAATAGAGAGTTTTTGCAATAACGTAGCTCCAGATACGACGAACGTTAAAATCATTAAAATCATCTTTTTCTTAATTAGTTATTAAGAAGAAGATAACGTAACCTTAGCGTTCACCGCAAAAGATAGTGCAGAGAGTTCAAAAAGAATTCAGTTATGTCATCAATTTAAAATTTATTTTCAGATACAAAAAAATTTTTCTGAACAATTCTGAGAAGAGATTCTTTTTGCATCTGAAAATTAACTGGAAATTGATGACGCACGACTGAATTCTTTTTGTGTTATCTGGACATGTAAGAAAGTATGAGTCACGTAATTCGTATATTTCAGGAGAGCTATATTTGCGAGAGAGGGTACAATGCGTTGCGCGATACAATACTGTATACCGGCGACAGTGGGTACGTTGGTGCGTATGCTCATGGTGTGCCGGTCCGCCGGTTCTCGCTCACACAAGTCACGCATCGGAGCGAGTCGAGCGTCGCGTGGCCCCGAGGTGAAGGGGATTTCTGCAACGGTCCGGTACTCCGGTCTGTCAGTAAGAATCGGGATTTCGTATGGGTCGGAGTCTCCACTGTTCGCTCGCGAGTGACACGAGTAACACGTGCTCGCGACGTCCGGCGTGCACGCGCACCCATCCATCTCATTCACACGAACGTACGTCGATACACGCGCACCGAGGCACACGTGTCGACCCTGCTGGCTTGCTCGCCCTGCCGATTGGTGCGGTGCCGGTCTGATTGAAAAGGGACAGTGAAAGACATCGCTGTCAAGTGTCCTGTCGTTTTCGTCGCGATGACCGGACTTCGGAGAAGCCGCCTGGCTGGATAGAGCGTGAAAAGGACGACATTCCAACCGAATCGAGATAAATCTAAAGCAGGATACGAGGTTATGGGGAAGCTGAAGATTTGACGTTTGAAAGGATCCTTTATGTCTACAGGAATTTAGCGAGAAGGTAAATAGATTAAAGAGCGATTTTTCCGTAGCGCTTTCAACGCCAAGTATCGTCCGCAATTTCGAATTTTATCTTATAAATATATGCCATAGTTTCTTTATGTCTATGTTTTCCTTTTGGACGTTTTTTTTTGTTGTCTATAAGTTTTACAGTGCGACGTGAAAAATCTCGTTCAGAAGGGACAAAAGAGAAGATGGATGACTAGTTTGGATCGGTCGCGTTTAGTGTTGAATGCGCGACGAGAACCGCGACGAGAAACGCGATCTCTCGATTTCGCCAGAGCGGACAAGCTGTCTGTGCCAAACGAGCCGGTCGCGTGAGAGAGCAAATGCGTGGAAGGCATAGGGTCAGTTTATTTGTTTTCCACTTTTGAAAAAAAAAAAAAACAAAGTTTTCCTTCAAATCTTTCTAATTTTGATAAGCCTTAAAATTTTTTAAGATACGACCAGCCTATACAGTCACAAGTAGCATTTTTCTCTCAATAATATTGATTATTGAGTAATCAGTTTGACCGAAATTAAATCTTTGTTGATGGAGTCATCATGTCATTGTGGATAAAAATTATTATACTAATACATATAATAATTATTGTTACTATTAGAGCAGTAATAATTATAAAAATGAAACTTCTAATTATTCACAATTAGTTATCCATAAATTAATTATTTAGTCATACAATTCAAACATTTTTCTCTCAGTGTAATATTGATTATTATAGATTATTATAGTATTATTTAATATTGATTATTATAGTAAATAGTTTATCTGAAATTATTCTTTGTTGACAGAAATATCTTTGTTATATTTATAGATAAAAATTATTTTGATTTGCATTTATACAAACTCCTTCAGAATTTATAGATTAATAATCAATAAGAATCTCATTTTAGACCGTACATAGATTAATAGATAATGTTATTAATTATGTAAAATGTAAATTGATGCAGAAGTTTCCTTAGGATAGAGAGAAGAATCGTATCAAATTTTGAATGACTATAAAATATATGGAAAAATATACGGAATATCATTATTTTTCCGTTTTCTTATGTGAAAAATTAAAAAACGACGATGTAGTTCGTCGTTTATCTCATACCGACACTGTGTAGAAACGTTTGCATTCACAATAAAGGCCTCGGCACCGTTCACGATCAGTCGACGTTGCTAAGCTGACGATTTTTATTTAAAAGTCCACGTCTGTCTTTTCTTGCCTTCCGCAGAAAGGTAACTCTTATGTCCATTTCTATGAATACAAATTAACTTTAATCTCGATTCAACTTGTTCTTCATTTTTCTTTTTCCAACTTTTAGAACTAGAAAAAAAATGAGTTCGTTTAACCAAGATTAAAATTAAACTCCATTGGAAGAAACGGACATTAGGTACGCATAAATTTGGTAGGAATATGCAGAGAAAGTCGAACGTTTGAAGTTATCATTACTAGGAATTTCGCGGTCGAATCGCTGGGATAAGCGCGATTTATATCTTGACTAATGGGAAGTAATGCGATAGGAAGCAAAAAGTGGAAGCGGAGGCCAAGAATAGAGCAGATTCCACGAGTCTTTGAATGTTTAACTTCTCTCTCTTTCTACAGAAAACCTTAGCATTTTCTTGAAATTTTTCAAATTTCTAGCTATTAATAAAAATTTATAAATATAAATTTAATTCTTCAGCATTAATTAATTTTCATCAATGACAAAATGTTAATTCAATCCTTTGATAATGAATTGTCGCATGAAAATATTCTAAATAGAAATGAATAAGTATCTATTATTAAAACAATTTGAGTTTAATTTTTTTCTTTTCTTTTTTATAATCTAAGAGTTTGACTGTTAATTTATTTTATATTAAGATTTTTATAATCAATTCATAGAAAAATATCATTCTGTTAAAGACCTTAATTTATCTTTCTTTCCTTTAAGTAGTTATTTTTAAGAATATTTTCTTGATAATAGTTTTAAAATATATCCCAAGTTTTATATATATATATATATATATAAAACATATATAAAACTTAACTAACAATAGATTTTAAAACATTTTATCCTGCATTTCTCCAGCATAAAATGCATACAATCTCGACAATAATGATTTATGTGCAAAGAATTAAAATATCTTTCGACAAATAAAATAATTTATCGTGATATCAGAACGTACTATAGTTACAAGTAGGATCGTCAATAAAAACTCCCATAGGTTTTAGTGACGCTGTGCCAGCTGATGAGGCTTGCTATGCATCGCCGCTCGCGATAAGTATTGCTGTAAAAAAAGAAAAAAAGGAACGTAAGGACAGACGGGATCTACGAGGGCCACATGGCATGGTTTCGCGTTTGTGCGAAAGTTTATATTTCCAATTGCGAATGGTTGTTTTACTTATAGAACCGTTAAGAATAGCGCGACTTCAGCGGGTCATCTCTTCTTGGGAAGGATAGAATGGCAGCCTCGATCAGGATGTGCCGGAACTCCGGGAAGTCCATTGTCCAGATCGTATTGTTTCGTAATTGTCTATACATAAATGGCTGTGTTAACATCGCGGTACAATCGTCGAATAACATCGTGGAGGTTAACACCGCTTTGTTTCGCAGAGTATTTAATTATATATATATATATATATATACCGCTCTTCTTTTTGCGATTCTAAGTCTACATTTCTTTCAGCAATTGACTGAAGCATCAGTTAACGGTTAGCGGTTGAATAATAACGTGTCTAGTTTGAGCTCACCGTAAACTGGTTTATTCAAATTTGAACCGATCCAGAATAAGTTCACGCGATCCAGCGGCCGTTTAAAACTGATCTCTATATCAATTAAATGTAAATTTGAACCTAAATGTAAACCGGTTTAAACCACTCCTCAGCAGAGTTGATATTTGATTATGTCGTTTTAAAACCTTTTAAATGAAGACTATTAACGTATATTAAAGAATAACTTTTTTTTTAATCCGGTGAAATTGAAGTTAACGAAGCAATACGGAAAACAATACAATTATTGTCGATTAATAAATTTGAATCCGAGTAAATAAATTTAAAATACATACATTTAAATCACTCCTCAGTGGAGTTGATTATGTCGTATTAATCAAAATTTTTTTACGAAAGAAATCAACTATCAACATAGATTGTTGAACACTTTTTTTTATGATGAAATACGGTGAAATTGAAAAGCGAAGCAATAACAAATTATTACTGATTCATCAAAGATTTTTAGGAATATAATGACATATATATATATATACTTTATTTTTTAGAAGTAAGAAAATATAAAAAAAATTCCTGTGAACTTGTGTTAAAATATTTTTTAATAAAACAATATTTGTAATTGATAGAACAGATTGTAAAACATCGAATTCTTTTGTGTTCTCATGTGATAGCACAATTAAAATAAATATAATTTTATTCTATTTCGAAATAAAAGGAACGTATATTTTACAAGTGTATTCTATTAATTGTAAATATATTGTTTTATTGAAAAATATTTCTATTTCGATATATTTCTTTTGCAAGAATTTTTTAAATGTATTTTTTCACTTTGACATCATTCGTTTTAATATTTTAAAACACCTTAAAATTCTATTATCAGAAATATCATAAATTCAGTATAAAATTTCCAGTTACTGAATATTATCCTCAAAGTATGTAAAATCGATATTAATGTGTATGTTCCTAAGAAATACGAAAGGACATTAGACATTTATTGCTTATCGCTGTGCCAGACAATGATGATGATTTGAAAATAGTCGCTATTTGAAAATCGCGGACTCCTTATGTGACGATTAGCATAGGTATTTCATCGCCGATCTAATTCGTGTAAGTCGTTCGATTAATAAGAATACCACAAGAAGATTATTTCATTAAGAAAATGGTTAGCAAAATTTTTCAATTTTGACAAAAATCATAAGTTCCTCTCTATTTTTTTTATTTTGTCACAGAATCGAGTGAATGATTTCAAAGGCATTTAAAAAAATCTGCTTAGAAAAATAAGAATGACAATTAAACTCCGATTAACTTAATTACGTTCGATCAGAGAATCCGTTTTCTAGGAATTCCCGGAAAAGAAGTTCTAATAGAAAATTACTCATTAGGCTTACAGAATCACAGAAAAAAGTATCTTAAAGCTTGAGATTGCATGTCTGAGATATAACTGAAAAGCACATTATATCTGTACCAGAAGTTCGATCGCGCGATTCAATGATCAACTCATCAAGCGTCATCTTAATTTTTTAAATATTTTATTCATTTTTCTTTTCTATCAGATTTTGTTTTTATTTTTTTCTCAATGTACTTCCACGAGAAAATTGCCAACGATTTATCTTAAATGTTGAGTCGCGTCTTTCGGGCGCCGCGACGACCTTAAAATTGCGATAATATCTAACACGATTGTTGGCGATATTAAAGAGAGTCGTTTAGAGAAGACAAACAATTCGATCCTGCGCACGATTCGGAAATTGCTTGCCTTGGAGTTGTTTGCTTAGTTGCTCATAATTAAGATACGGTCACGACTTTCATACGGGCTACGTTCCCGTTGGCGCGGCGCAAATAATCGGTATGATTGGCACGATGGAAAAGAGAAATTACGTCGACGCTTGTGTCATAGTATCCTCATACGCGATGGATTAAATTGAGATGTCATCGAAGGCTTGTCGAATTAATTAGCCGCGCTCGCGTGTAGTTGACGTACACGTGGAATAAGTATCGGCGTACGTTATCGTCGATCGACGTCGTTAGTCGACCTCGTACCTTCGCAGCGATATAATTCGTATAAGTGAACTGTGCGAATAGTATAATATATGTATATTGCTTTTATGTAGGTGAGAGTTCGAATGTATTAGGAATATAATATATATTATGTATATATAATAAAATATTGTTTTCTGTTTCATAAAATTACGTTCACATTTTCGTATAATTTAAGATAAATTAATGCAATTTCTTATTTTTTTACTGATATTGAAAAATTATTATATCTGATATATAATAATAATTGATTAATATGTATAATATATAATATAGTTATGTAATAAAAAAATGTCTATACTAATTTAAAATAAATTAGAGTTAATTAGAATTAAATTAGAGTTAATTTAAAATGAAATAAATTATCTGGTTTCAATACATAGTAATAATAAAATAAAAAATTAAGAAATTTTTTAGCTATTATAATGTTTACACATTCCATTCGTAATATCTCTTTTATGTCATGAGAGTATATTCTTGAGAATTGAGATTTATCAGAAGATCGATTGAAAAATAATTCATACTGTTCGGGTTAATAGAGAAGCGCTTCGTGTTTGTACAAAGAGTGCATGGCGTAGATCGTTGTACTATGATTAAGGACGATAGTATTACCGGTTTTGTAGATAATCACTAATGATTCGATAGAAGTCTGATTGCCGGAAAGCGCTGTCACACGTGTATCCGCGTGGGAACTAAGCGACGTATGTGTCACGGATACGGAAAACGATCGTATCCAAGTGCGGTCTATTTGTTCGGTAATTAGACGAGCTCGCATGTATTAAACTCGCCAGGGATTAGAGATAATCGTGCGTAAAACGATGTTCGGGGCAAGGTTAATTTCATAATTAGCACACCCACGAACTCCTCATTTAATTGTTGCGAGGTCGACAAGGCCAACGAAAGATCTCTTTGTGTCTGCCCACCTTGAAAGCTCTTTCGTTACGGACTTCTTAGAAGATTCCTCTTCTCGGGAAAGAATTTAATTTCATAAAAAAGGAAACTTTTGGAGCGCAGATTGCTGACTGCAAGAGTTCGAATATTGATTCTACAATATAATGTGTTTGATTATAATTTCCAGTTTATATTGCTTAATCAGTTTTTATTGATAATATTGTTAGAAACGATTATTAATAGTCAATTATAATTCTAATTTCAATTTATTTTCGCGATTCTTTCGTGCTATTTCGAGAAACTTCATTTTAAGATTACATTGTTCATGTAGTTAAAATTTTAATTTATTGCCAGAAATATCTTGATCGTCCATTATTGGCATCGCTGAGATCTTCATAATTTTTATATTTTTTCATGAAATATTTCGATGGATTTTCAAATATGGACGGAATGAATATAGATACAATCATCATCTCACATGAGACTAAAGCATTTGATCGAATCTTATTAAACTGGTTATGTTAAGTCGAATGAGCTGTAGGTTTCAATTTTAAGCGCGGCATATATTTCATTTTTGTCTTTAATTATTTTAATTAAATGTGGTATCCAATCAATATATATTAATTTCAAATATTATCTAACACTATTATATTTCAATGCTGTTTTCTAATTAATAGGTAGAATTTTTTGTGCACAATATGTAATTGATATGATAGATATTGAAATGATAGTTAAAATGTATTTTGTAAAATAACATTTAAAGTTATATAAAATGCTTTTTATTTAACATAACAATGTTAATGTGATAAAAAGCGATGTCTAGATTTCTAAAAATGACAGAATAAATACAACATTCGAATAACGATTGTCGACAGGTGAGACTGCATCGAATGTTATCGGGCAACCGCCTTGGCAAATCGATAAATTTCCGAAGAGGAAACCGGAGAGAAATTGGATTGCCGTTTGATCGACCATTGTACACGCTACTCGATTTGCGAAGCTACTAAATCGCAGTGTGGCTTCTAACATACTAACATAAGCCATAACACTGTGCGAGAAGAGGAAAAGGAAGAAGTGCAAAGAGAAAAAGCAGTAACAAGCAGTATGGCACATGAAAACGGGATAAATGGTGGTGATACTGATTCGGAGACGGTGGAATTGAATCCATTGAGAAGAACGAGATTCCACGTGAATCGGGTCGACAGTCTCGAAGGTCGTGCCAGTCTTTTGGGCGAGCAAGAGACCAAGAAGTCGTCCCTCAGATACATGACCAGGGAAGCCCTGCCCAGACTAGATAATTACAGGAATATCTTGAGCATCCAAGCGGCCCACAGACCCTCTTTAGATGAGTTGCATAATCCCACTCTTCTCAATAAGGTGAGGCCTTAATGATTATTCCAAAAGCAACATTGTTGCCGTGCGAATCCAACATCCTTTTATCAATGATAAAATATGTTGGAAGCGTTCAAAAAGCATAATATATGCGAAATCTTTTTTAATTAAAATTAGCAATTTAATTATATTTTATACAGAAATACCTTGACTTTTCATTATTAAATCTCCATACTTTTAATATATTTTCCGCTTACATCGAGAAATTTCGCTGGATTTTCAAATATAAATGCAATTGATATAGACAAGCATTTCACACGAAATTAAAGCATAAAATTTTGGTTGAAATTAATATGCGACAACAATATCCTTTCGCTATGCAGTTTGTATTATACAATCGCTACTTTCGTTTATAAGATAGACTGAGTTATCTAACGAAGAAAGTAAACATTTGCGAGTGTCGTATGACATGCTGCGGCATGTTATGATATCATTTAAAATTTTATTTAACGAGACGTATTATGCGATGAGAATGTAACGAAGATTACGAGAAATGTTAATATTTTACGTGATTACCTTACAATGAAGCGTAATTAAAGTGCAAAATATTACTGATAAGTCTATAATACTCAACGATAACGAGTGGCACATCAGGAAAGTTCGCGTGTCGTATAACTTATAATTGTTTGTTTATTAATGTAATATATGTAAAAATTGATATTTCTTTTTGCAATGAATAATGAGCTTCTCGGAGGGATGAAGTTTGGCTGCGAAAATGAAAAATTATATAAGAAAATTTTTATGTGGAAAATCTTTTTAACCCGCGGTGTTTCCGGTAAAATGCAGATGCACGTATATACACAGGCATATACACAGACACGAGATAAACGGTGAATCTATCATATCAGTACATGTCGAAAGAATTCTTGGCGATAATACACGCGTTCTCGTGTGGCAGAGACGTATCATGTGTAATTCTGGCATTCATTCGCTTCTTGATTTTTTTACTCGTTATCTATGGCTCCGTTTTCTCGCGTATAGAATGAATATCTAAAATTAAACAGGAATCTTACATGCGGGCTGTGTAATATATGTTTAGTATCCGTCGTGATTGCAGCCACGCACGTTTCTAGAGACGCGCTCCAAAAGGTAGCCCAAGAAAGCGTGTATCACTTAAATCACATTTACAAAGTAGGGTTATCTAAAGATTAAAAGTTACCAACAGATTCATCAATGAAATTCATTCATAAATTTCTTGGTTATCTTTAATCTTTAGGTAACCATTTATGTGAAATCGGACCTTAGTGATTAATCGTCCCAAATTAACAGGAACAGTCCCAAATTTTGTTCCAAATTGAGGACATGATTATAAATTATCCCTCTCTTTAAGTGTAAAACTAATAAATTTGAAATAATAAATGAAAATGATAAGTTTGAAATAATTTTTTTATGATTTTTTTATTTAAAAATCCCGATATTATTTATAAAATATATTCAGTAGAAAAGTACAATTTTAAAAAATAATTATTTTTTAAAATTAAAAAAAATTTTCTTTTTAATTTTTGTAATTGTTATCTTTTGTAATTGTGATGTTATACATTAAATGTTATTAGTTTAAATATAATATTGTAAATATAATATGTATTGTTTAAATATAATAATATAATATTTTTTATGTTTTCGTTAACAATTATTTAAAAAATATTTATGCAATATATTAAAATTAATATAATATTGAATTTTTAAAAATATCCC
The DNA here is from genome assembly GCF_000143395.1 of Atta cephalotes. Classification (NCBI taxonomy): domain Eukaryota; kingdom Metazoa; phylum Arthropoda; class Insecta; order Hymenoptera; family Formicidae; genus Atta; species Atta cephalotes. The sequence continues at coordinate 532,589 of NW_012130150.1, forward strand.
TCTTTTTATCTCTTTAAGGAATTAGTAATTATCTTAGTGTATCAATAATACGATTGAATTTCCCATATGTGTATAAAAATCTCATTTACGTATGTTTGATCGCGATTAAACTTTTCGTTATATGGAAATTTTATGTTTTTTCGCTACTGTTATCACTGATATTTTTTTTCTAGGATATCACGTATAGCGACTATAGTGCGTATAACGCGTAACATGATAGCGCAGCACGTGCACGCTCTTTCTTTCTGTCAGCGTAGTCGACACGCGGTATTAATTACGTTCGCTTAAATGATTCGTAAATCACGCGATTGCAGAGATTGTTAATTGTGCAATTAATCCGCCGCTAAACGCAAGCGTGGCGCCGAGATTCCGTCTCGTGGTGACGTCCCCATGTTGGCAAAAATCACAGGCGGAAAAGTTCTCGGTTTATTTATCTTTCTCGTTCAAACGGGAGTGAAAAACGCGATACCGCGAATGTAAATATGGAACATAGCACTGAATTTTTATTGCCTTGACGTGACGATTTTGTCGACAACGGCACGACTTTACAATGCCACGGGCACCGTTATCAAATGGTGTAACACTGGTACAACGCAAAATCAAATATTTGCGAAGATTACTTTCGAGCACATAATTTATATTTTTAGAAGTATTATTCCAGTTATACTACGGATGTTGCGTTAATTGCAGTTGCATAATGCTTACTCAATTCAAACAAATCTAATCTCTGATTTAATCTTAATTACGTACTTTCTTTGTCGTTTATTCGTTTATTATTGGATGTAATGTTTTTTCAAATATTTCTTTTTTAATTGATTAAACTCTATATCTTTGCTCTCCAATAATTTATTCGTATTTTTTTTTATGTAATTTGGAATTTGTAATGTTTGGGAAATTTTATAGTACGTTGTAGCAATAATTACAATTATATACGTGCTGCATTTTTAAATGAATTAATACACGAGTATGAAAAAATTACGAATAGAATTATTACGTTTTCAGCTATAAATCAGTCTGATATGCCCAAAAACGTTATCGAAGCGTGAAGCGAATGCCGATTGTCCTTGTGATATTTCAAACAGAAGTGTGCGGTCAAGTCGTTTGGTAATGTTCGATTTCATTTCCGCCGGGCAATGCCCGTAAGAATTTTTATTTGCTCAGCAATTAAAATTCTTACGAGGCAAAAATAATGCGAACTTTATCTATCTGACATTTATACACGATAAATATTTGCACTGTTGCGAAAAACGATATGACTCTATTATCATAATATTATTTAAATTTCGAGAAAGATCTTATCTTTCAAAATAATTAATTCTTTCATCATTACACTTTTGCAGGATTTATATATCGTGCAATTGATAATAAAAATATATTGGATACTAATTGTTCGATATGGCAAATTCAATCGAATAGGACGAAAGGAACCTAAACATAAAGGATTTTCTCATTTTGTAGATTTTGCACGCGCGGAATCGAAAGGCTATTTAGATAGTTCGAGAGGAGACTAAAGAGAAAGGGGATAAAACAACACGGTTGACCGCTCACGTGAAGGAATGACATGATTGCATACTGGGTCACGGAGAATTAGTGTATATGTATTTAAACAAATTCAGAAAAAGCGTCACGTAGATTGTGACTCGCGCTCTACGCGGCATAAATATTGACGCAATGTCTTGTGCCAATAAGAGGTCAATCGGAAAATACATATGCGAGTTCTAAAATGTTATAATTCTGTTATAAAATGCATTTTATAACTGAAGAAATCAAAATATTTTATTAACAAAAAACGTATTTTTTAATATAGGAAAGAATATTGATAAGATATTTCAATCAGAGTATGAATGACTATAGATGAAATACTGATTTAAGATGAAATACTGATATTCTTTATACTAAAAATATATAATATTAAAGAAGAAGTATGGTATTATGGCTCTTTTAAATTTCTTCGATATTAACTGGCGAATTTTAGTGATATTTTTTTTCCGACATATTAGAATATATTCTTTGTTGATATAATATTTTTATGTCTTTAATAAATTATAAAATATATATGTATATTATTTTATTTATCATTTGTCTATGAAGTAGCACATCTGTTATTAAATCTGCTATTAGAATGCTATGCAATGTAAGAAATTATATATAAAGAAATAAGAAATTATATATTAAGTAAGAAATTATATATTATGTAAGAAATTATATATACGTATAGAAAGCACCGAGTTCAACGTGTTAAATCAAATTATCTATACAACAGATGTTGCGCCGTTAGTCATGCTTCATTAATGCAAATGAGGAAATTTTTCAGACGTAGATTACCACGGCGCATATGAAATCATATGAGTATGTAACTGTTGGGTCAAAGTAAAGACCTGTCACGTTCGCTCATGCAATTAAAGTCCGTCGTTCGAGATGATGATGATGACAAATACTCCGAGACAGTCTCATCAGCTCGCACTACTAAGACGACATAATTCCCGTCTGAGAAATCAATCCCTTCGAATGATTCAGAAATGTGACACTTGGAAGATCAAATGGGTCCATTTATCACATACTGCGTCGATAGATCTCGCGGTAATTAGACATACGAATTTATGTCACGAATTTTTGTTGTAATTGGACTGTTGATAATTGAGCGACATTTCTCTCACATGTCTTGTCATGTGACATAATTTTTCGAGTCAGGCTGATGTTCTTAATTGGCTGCAATTAACAATTGTCTACTTCTTTTTAGATCGTGGCTCAATACAAATAAGAGAAGTTGATTACCTGCATTGTATATAGCGTAGTAAAAAATACCATTGTCATATTAAGGTGTTAATTATGTTAATTGCATTTGAGAAAATGAAGAAAATTTAACAGAATTAGAAGAATTAGAAGAAAGTATACTTTTGCAAACATTTAGACACATCTTCTATAAAAAACAAAATACTTTAACAAGAATTTAATGTAATTTAAATTGATCTGTATTTACACTCCGCATTCAATGAGACACGAATAGCTTTATTTATCTTTATGTCAATATCGTTTATTACTATTTACATGTGACATTGGTTCTTAATAACTACTATATTTAAATAGCTTGACCTATTGTTGATTTTAAGTGCAAAAGAAAAGTTTCCTGAATCCCGTAAAGCCTATCGTTATGAAGAATTTGCAGAATTGCGAGTATAATATGCGAAATAAGCAAAAAGTGTAAAAAATTTCAACGATAATATTTTACAATTGTAATTGACAAGTCGGCTGTCGATCCAAGTTCGGATCGACAGCCGACAGCTCTATTACGCGAGGAGACACAATATCTATTCAAATTTTTAAAAATATTTTCTTATATTTTACAAAAGTAAAATTGATATAAAGAGAACATATATAAAAGCTAAAAAAATATATTGTCAAATCTTTCTTATTTTTTCCCAAATTAATTAATTTCTTTGTGGCACATATTTTTAATGACCAATAGAATCATGCATTTATATTTGCGGTTCGATACGGTAATGACCTCAGCAAAAAGCATATTCCGAATAAATTACGAATCTCTGACAGATAAGCGTTATTTGAATATACTCGTGATATGTCGTAGTGGAAGATGCGAGCATATACGAGATATAAGAAGGTTCCATATATAGACAGCTTTTATTCTTCCTGTATTGTACACTGTCATAAACCATTTACGCTCCTTTATGTGTGTAAGAGACGTGCAATGTATACACATAAATGTTTGACTAAAAAGTTTTAGTAGCCTTTGTAGGTTTCAGTTGACTGCTCTTTAAGAATCTCAGAAATGAATAATTAGATTTATACCAACTTCTCATGAAATTAAGGGAATTACGTAATGAAGTTTTTAAAACTTGATACAGACATACAAAACAAAATTTAATGTTTGATCGGAGATTAGATAGTATTCTTATGTATTTTGATTCTCTGAAACCGAATCCGATGTCCAAATTACTTCATTATGTCATAATTTTTCTTATCGAAAAATCGAATTCGGTTAAAGCGTCAAAATATAGGAATAAAAAGTGATCTAATCATTTTTGAGGGATTAAAAAATTTTTGTGTATCTCTATAATTGAATGATTATTATTTTCGAGATAATACATGTAATAAGAAACTTTTATGTGAAAAGATATCGATTTAATTTATTAGAAAGAAATAAGGAGATTTGTTTTTACTATTGGTTTACTGGTTTTTAAAATTTATCTATTTTTTATGACGGTGTAAAAATATGACGGTGTCATATTTTTTAGAATTTGTGTGATGGAAATAAAAATATTTTTGATAATATATTTAATGCAGAGACAAATAAAAGAAATAGCCGGTTGTGTAATAAAAAAATAAAATTTGAATTTTATTTTCAAATTAAAATTTTCAAATTAAAATTAAAATTTTCAAAATAAAATTTGAATTTTATTTTCGAATTATCAAATACAGAATAGAGATAGATAGAGTAGAAAACAGAATTGTGATTTTATGAAAGATTTATGATTTTATGAAAAACTCATTTCACAATTATACCGAATTTTAATGCAAGATATTCGAGGATAAAATGAAAAATCACGGAATGGATTAATCGCCTGATTGTGAGATAGAGTTTTAAGTCTTTAAGAGGAGTGGCAATTCAATCAAAATCGAATTGACAATAATTGATGATGCAGCTTTGTTATTTATCTGATGATGTAAATTATTAACATACGCAAACGAATAAAATATTTCTTTATGGTATTCATTTCAACCATGTTTGTGTATATTTTAAAGATTTCGATTTGATTCCTCGATTACTCATTCATTTCCAAGACCTCTGTAAATGTTTAGTAAGACTCACTTAATCCGGAAATTATTAATCATTGATTGTCAGTGCTCAAACATACGTCATAAGACATAATTTTTTTTCCATGAAGACGAAGAAACTTTCTATGTTAAGCTTAAGTTTTAAATAAGTTTCATAAGCCGTAAAAAATTGACCGATATCACAGTCAAATATCAAGAAAAATAATCGATTGGTGATGATTGGTTAATTTCTTACAGCTTAATGAGCTTTCTACAATATAAGCCTAAGTTTTAAGTTTTAAGTCATAAGACATTAACCAATCAGTTGAATATGAGAAAAACAATCGATTATGATTGGTCAATTTATTAATACAGCTTGAGATTTAAAGCTTAGGTAATGGCTTATTGTAAAAATCCCAAAAGACTTAAGCGTTTTTCAAATACAATAATGTTCCAGAGATATTTCCAATTTTTTTTTTAATTAAGCGATCTCATGTGCGATTCCGCAACTTTTCGGATTCGGACGTCACATGGCACATTGCAGACATGAAGCCGGTTATACGAGGCTCGTCTTATGTAAATCGTTAAGACTTCTTGGTCATGTGACGAACCCTTCCTCGAAACCGGAGTCACCTTCAATAATCGCCTCTGAATCTCTAATCCGCTCGTCAAATCTTACCGGCTGCTCAGTAAGACGCGAAATCGTCGCCTCGTCATCTGCAACAAATCGTTTGGATTCATTTAGAGAGTTCACCTTGAAGTCTCTCGGTACGTCGATTATTCCATCGGATTGATGAAGACATTATCTCAACGACACGGGGCATTATTCCTCGCATAATTACCGGTCGCATTTTATAGACACGATTGCACGATATGTGATGTGCATGGAAAAGCAGTCGTCTCTTATGGCAAACAAAAGAAAGTGCTTAACGCTTTGAGAAAAGTCTTTCTAAAGAAACTTGAGGGAGGAGAATGAAGTCACGACGCTCAGCTTGGATTATTGATCTTAATTACGAGAATTGCGAAACGCTCAAATAATAATATGAAAACTTTTACTGAAGTATCTTATTGATGTCAATTTGACTAAAAAAAATATTCAGTTTATCGAACAATTTGTTTTCAGGGCTCTGGCTCGCATACATTAACTATTCCACAATTGAAATCCACGGCACCAGGAGTGAAATTCGGATGGATCCAAGGAGTGCTGATGCGATGTCTTCTCAACATCTGGGGGGTGATGCTTTTTCTGCGACTCTCCTGGGTCGTAGCGCAGACCGGAGTGGGTAAGTGCCCTATTATCGAATCATACTTCTTGATTCATTGGATTCCTGAGATTTTAACGTCGATGTTTGTTCCAGGCCAGGGTGTTTTGCTGATTCTCACAACGACAGTAGTCACGACAATTACATCCTTGTCGATGTCGGCAATCAGTACGAACGGTCTTATCAAAGGAGGTATTATTATGCGCTAAAAATAGCAGAACTATAAATTTACAACACTGAAAATGAAAGAAGAATAAATAAAAAGTATCATTCCTTACAATTTAAGAATTATGTGAATTAAGAACGACAGAAAATATATTTTATTTCACCACAATATATTTTCAATAAAATGAAAAGCTTTACATTTTGTTTTATAATGTAATGTATTTCGTGGTAATCATACACGAAAATTAGTATATACAGAGACATCTAAATTGAGACATTTGAATATTTTGAAAAGAAGTTAAAAAAAATGTTTCAGACAAAAATTGCACCATCTGAAAGACAAATAAAATAAATTTTCAAAAAAATTGATTTTTCAAGATCACGTTATCGCTATTTTTTTTAAATAAAATTATATTTTTTAAATATAATATGAATCTTGTTATCTCTTATATAAAAATATTAAAGTAGAATTATAAAAAAACTAGTTTATGAGAATTGCCTCTCGATTGCTTTTCTTATAAGTTCTTTTATAACAGATAATGTTAATTTATTATACTTTTATCAAACTAATGGATATTTCTATAATTGTTTGCACATATTTAAACTGTCTCGATAAATTTTTTCGTTGATATAATAATTCTGTAGTAATTGAAATGTATATATTTTCTCTCTTTTTGCAGGTGGAACTTATTATATGATTTCCAGGTCATTGGGACCTGAGTTTGGCGGATCTATAGGTCTTATATTTTCTCTAGCGAACGCTGTCGCCTGTTCCATGTATGTAGTCGGCTTTTGTGAAAGCTTGGTGGATTGTCTACGTCCTTTCAAGGCCTGCATAATCGATTGCGCGACTATGGACATCAGAATCATAGGTTTATAAACGTTTATATAATTCCAAAAGATAAAAAAATATTGCAATTTTGATTAAATAATATTCTCGTGTAAATTAACATCTAACAATTACTTGTATATTTAAACACTATCACTAATGTAATTTTCCATAGTGTCAATAATTGAACTTGCAATTAATTTAATTACATCGCTTTTAAGCCTTCTTTTAATTCTTATTTTAAAGTCTTGTCGAGGACGATGCGAATTACACTTACGGATTTGCAGGCTGCATAACGATAGTCGTGCTTCTGATAATTGTTATAATCGGCCTAGAATGGGAGGCAAAGGCTCAAATATTTTTGCTGATAATTCTTCTCGTGGCTATTGGTGATTTTATGATTGGCACTTTCATGGGTCCCAAGAGTGATTTGGAGAGAGCTCAAGGATTCGTTGGTTACAGCGGTAATATTGCATCAACATTTTTTTTTACGTATTCTTTCAACATTATTTATGTAGTAATTACGAGAAGTCGTAATTAATGGGTATTGAATTAATTTTTCCATCAATTTGTGATTTATAGCCGAGCTGTTCAAGGAAAATTTTTATCCGAACTATAGATACAGCGAAGGCGTGGAACATAATTTCTTTTCAGTTTTGGCCATCTTCTTCCCAGCGGCAACAGGTATCCTGGCAGGTGCGAATATATCCGGTGACTTGAAGGTGATTTAATTCTTTCGTTTCTATAAGAAATTACTAAGATATTTATAATTAAATGCTTGCATCACTGTATAATTTATGCAATGTCTATTTAATTATTCATCAGTTTGCATATTCGATAAAATTATCTTTATATTGTTATAAATTACTTTCTCGATCGATGAGTAATAACAAAATTTACGTTTTATTTTTTAATTATATGATTATAATTACTGAAATCCACGAGTATTTTATGTGATGGAAACGCAAAAGTTTTGTACCTTATTTTACACTTTTGAATCTTATTTTGAATTCGACAGGATCCACAAACAGCAATACCGAAAGGCACATTACTCGCGATTTTTCTAACGTCATTGTCATACCTAATGATGGCGATTATGGTTGGTGGTACCGTTATGCGAGACGCGACCGGCAACATTACTGATTTACGGACGACATACAACAGCTCTCTTTTGGATCTGTCAATGCCTTTTGGTGCAGACAATGACACTGCGATCGAAAACAGTACAGTTATCGAGAATGTCACTCGTACATCCTGGAGTATATACGGAACGGATTTTAACTGTACTGCAGGATGCAAATATGGCACCCACAATAGCTTTGAGGTGCATAAAATTATTAACAAATTATTATTTACAAAACTAATCTCTGAAAATATTAATTAAATAAAAATAAAAGACATATATGCTAAATTTGAATGGTCATTGATATAAAGGATTATGAAAATAAATAGTATTATCAATTATTAAGAAATAATATTAGGTGTAGTAAAAAGAAATCCATTATTTTTCCATTCAATTTCATGCAAAAATAATGGATTTCTTTTTACTACACCTAATATTATATGAAAAAACTGAAATAGGCATGACACTATTTCTAGGTGATCCAATTAGTTTCTGCTTTTGGACCTATTATCTATGCTGGTTGCTTCGCGGCGACGATTTCAAGTGCTTTAGCATCGCTGGTTTCAGCGCCGAAAGTATTTCAAGCACTCTGCCTTGACAAACTATATCCAGGAATCGCGTGGTTTAGTGGAGAGAAAAATAAGGAGCCAATTCGCGGTTATTTACTTACTTTCGTTATTGCCGTCGCTTTTATTCTGATAGGTGAGTGGTAATTCTATATATATATATATATATATATACATATATATATATATATATATATATATATTATTATTTAAGTTTTTAGGTTAGTAATTAATGTACTAATTCGTCGTCCGGTTAGTTAGTTTACGTTTAACTTTTTTCGTTCGGTCGTCGTACCTACCTACTCTAC
>NW_012130150.1:541634-567063 GCF_000143395.1 Atta cephalotes
CTTTTACGTTTTATTTGTTCCGTCCGTCTTTACTTTACTTCGTAGTAGGTGTAGTGTAGTTNTTATATATATATATATATATATATACATATATATATATATATATATATATATATATTTCAATTTTTTTTTAGGTGAATTAAATGCAATTGCGCCGTTGATTTCGAATTTTTTCTTGGCTGCCTACACTCTCATCAATTTCAGCACATTCCATGCTTCCTTGGCTAAACCAATCGGATGGCGACCAACTTTCAAGGTACTGTAGCGTAAAAATATATCTATGGTGTTATTATATTTTCATTCTATCTAATAATATTATTCTATTTTTTTTTTAGTATTATAATATGTGGCTTAGTCTCGCTGGTGCTATCCTTTGCGTTTCTGTGATGTTTCTGATCTCATGGTGGACGGCTTTAATAACGTTATGCGTAGTCTTAGCGTTATATTTAGTAGTCTCGTATAGAAAACCTGGTAATTTACGCAACAAAAATTTATCTTTGTTTAACGCTGCTTTTTTCAATACATTGCGCTCTTCATGAAAATATATTACAGATGTAAATTGGGGCTCGACTACACAAGCCCAGACCTACAAAAACGCGTTAACTGCGGTGCAGCAATTGGATCGGGTGGAGGAGCACGTGAAAAATTACAGACCGCAACTCTTGGTTCTTACTGGCGCGCCCAATGCGAGATCATCTCTTGTCGATTTCGCTCATCATATTACTAAACATCAGAGTTTATTTATTTGTGGCCATATTATTGAGGTATGGCTTGTTTCTATTTTAGCCGATTTGATATACCTATTCGATAATATATCTTATATTCATGTCCTTCAGACACCCATATCATACAAAACGCGCAACAGCATGGTGCAGAATTGTTCTTCCTGGCTCAGGGCAAACAAGATTAAGGCATTTTATTCATTGGTGGATAGTTCGAATTTTCAAGATGGAGCTACTTCGCTCCTACAAGCCGCTGGACTTGGGAAAATGAGGCCTAATATCCTGCTGATGGGTTACAAGCAAGATTGGGCTACTTGTCCCCGGGAAAATCTGAATATGTATTTCAACGTCATGCAGTAAGTTCTTGTATCACACTTCAGTTAACTTAAAATAAAGAGAACTAACTTTTTCTGTATCTCAGCAAAGCTCTAGATATGCATATAGCAGTGGTGCTTCTCCGACTTCAAGAAGGTTTGGATAGCAGTACGATCGGAGATGTCGAAGATTCAAAGAGACTCGCACCTACTTCGATACCTGGCAATCAGAGTTTCTCGCAGCTTAGTCAAGGTTTTTGACAAAAACTAAATTTTCTTATTTTCTAACATATATCTAATATTTCTGATTAGTATTAGGTGTTGCATGATACATTACTGTTCAAAAGTTAGAATATCTCTAAATTTTGAAAAGAAAAATCGACTTTATTAAAAATACGAAAGTTTATGTAATTTCAATCATAAATTTTTGTCCGAGAGTATACATTCAAGAAAAAAATTGATGTCAATAAAATAATTATATCTGTAAAGAAGTGTTTTTATATAAAAGCTATAGAATACTTCATAACGTGTATGTCATTAGTGTAGTAATATATCTTTTTCTGAAGAACGATGCTTGATAAATTATAATTATTGCAGCTAGTAGCACGTCTGACATATCAATCCCCGGCAGTCCCGCACCGAGACGTTCGAAAACAATTAACGAGTATCCTAATCCATCCTCCGAGGAGCAACGTGAAAATCGATCAAATATAGTGCCAATCTCAAATATACTTAATGTAGTAACGAAATTTCAACGGAAGCATAAGAAGGGTACTATCGATGTATGGTGGTTGTATGATGACGGTGGTCTAACGCTTCTGTTACCTTACATTATTAGCACGAGACGTAATTGGTCTAACAGCAGATTGAGAGTGTTCGCACTTTCTAATAAGAACTCTGAACTGGAATATGAACAAAGGAAGCAAGTATTAATTTTTGATGATGAATTTCTTCTAGAAATAATTACATAAAATAATTTTTTCTTGATGATATTAATATTATTAATTTTTTTCATAGTATGGCGAGTCTTTTATCAAAATTCCGGATAGACTATTCTGCCCTAAAAGTTATACCGGATATCTCGAAGTCGGCACAAGCTGGTACAAAGACTTTCTTTGATTCGTTAATAGCCGACTTCCAGGAATTAGCCGATTCGAAAAATTCTGACGACGATGATATGAGTAATTTCAAGTTTATTCTATAGTATATAAATAGTATAAAATAAAACTATAAAGCATAAAATAAAACTAACAAGCTATTAATGTCCTATCAATATATATGTAACAATTCGATTGTTTTCTTTAGATATTATTAAAGATTCAGAACTTATGGCGATGAAAGAAAAAACCAATAGACATCTCCGTTTACGTGAATTGTTACTTGAAAATTCCATGGAAGCCAATTTAGTCGTTATGTAAGTAGTATTTGTTATGAATTTTTATATTGATAAGGCAACACAACCAAATGTCTTCCAATTTTAACAAGTTTCGAATATGTTAGAATGTAGATAAAAGTGAGAAACATGTATTTTTTTAATAAGAGTAATATAATTTGAATCATATTGTGCTCTGTCTATATCGAGATGAAGAGATATAGAGATATTGATATGATTCGATTCTTTCTAAAGCCTTGTATCCACGATATCAGAAATCATTCTGAGATTTCGGAGAAAGAATTAACGAATTATATTTGAATAATTTCGGCCTTTTGACCAATAGTTAATTTTCTTCTTCGTCCAAGATTTTAACATCGTGAACACAAGGAGCATGGATGTTAGAATCAAAGAATGCGCAGTCTATTACGTTTAACATATTCAAAGCTTATTAAAATCGAAGGATATTTGATTGTGTTTCCTTGTAATCTTTGATTATTTTTTTTCATTAATGTATTGTTTGATTCATAGGACATTACCGATGCCTCGGAAAGGTGCTGTATCAGCGCCTCTTTACATGGCGTGGCTAGAAACACTTACACGTGACATGCCGCCGTTTTTATTGGTCCGAGGCAATCATACGTCGGTTTTAACGTTTTATTCATAATATTAATGTGAAACCGATTGATAAGATGTTGTATTTACAAAGCTATAGAATGTCACATAGCAAGTGACGATATCGCAGTATTACAAGTGAAAAGAAAGACTTATAATCATCTATATACGCAGAAAAAATTGATTCGACCATGGCAGAATGAAACATCCAGTGACATACAAGTAATAGACAAGCTAATGATAATGAGCCTTTATAATTGTATTATGTGTGGGAAAACATACGTTTGTGAATGAACCATTATCGAAGAATGTGCCTAAATATTCTTTTGAAAATGTTCAATTTTATAATATGAGACTATATTTTTTTTAATGATTGGAATATATTCCGAAAAATTTTGACAGTCTCTTGAAGTATGAAAAAATCAATCACATTTTATAAATGTCTAAAGTGATTATAATCTGTAGTATTATTTTAATGTTTTTTATGCAAACTTTTTGTGCCTTATCTTAAATAACACTGTTTTATATAAGAATTCAAAGAATTTCTGCAACATTTGTATCGGTGACTTATAAAATTGCACCTTATATATCTAATAATAAAAAGATTGATTGTCTTTTTCTATAAACTTTTATATTTCTATACATATATGCGAACTTATAAACTCTTGACAATCTTTGAATACAAAACAAAATTGTAATAAATTCTGTAAATACTGCATATTTTGCTTTTAAAAGATCTGCTTATTTTTGTTTGTTTTATAATATTGACAGTGTTTATAAAAGCATCAAGTTCCATCATGAAAAACAGTATAAAAAATAAATGTTAATGTTTATAAAATAGAGCAAACGCATAAAAAAGTCGTAAAAGCATTATAGACATATGCTAGGATTACCTAAACATTACGGTAGTACAAAATGCTAAATTGTCACAGCGACACTTATAGTGTCAAAGTAATTCTATTTCACATCTTTTACCACTGCGATATTAATCGCGATGTTTCAAATATATAGTATAATGTCTCATATAAGTTTCATACAGAAATTTTATATCGATTTCTGTTTAAACTTTTAATTACGTAACTTCGTTATAATGTAACAACTATATTATATCAGTGCTTTTATATTATCGATAACTTTGCGATACAGTATAGATGATAGAGAGATATTTATTTGAATGCTTCGATGTGAACACGTTTCAGACTAGTTGCGAATGCGTTGCAGGAGTCAGAATACTGATAATGCACGATCACTTTCTTCCTGATTACATAAGCCTTGCAGATTACAAATAATTTATTGTTGCGTATGTATGTTGGTGCATTCTTAATTATAATTTGAATTACAAATTAATTTTGATTCTTTATATCATAATAAAAATCAATATTCCAACCCCTCTACATATATAGTGTATGTATAAAATCGGATTTGTGCCATATTGTGTTACGTGCCGTATTTATAAAGATTAATCCCGTTGAACACTACAAGATGTAAATGGCGTAGCTTTACTCTATAATATATTTTTTGGGATATCGTAGGAAAAAATGCATAAAGTAAGCAATAAATAAAACAAAAAAATACTTATAAATACTTAGTAAAAAATTTATAGCTGCAGTTATAAATAAAGTCATATGTAAAGTCATAAAAATAAAGTCATAAAAAATGAAAAATTTTTTGAACGAAAAATTAAATAAATGACAAGAATAGAGATTATCTCTGGCAAAAAGCATAAACATAAATAACTAATACCAAATTTAAATATATTATTTTTCTACTCTAAATATATAAAAATTGTATATTATATATGTGTGTGTTTATATATATATATTAATCTCTTCAAATACTAAATTCTTCTCTTGCAAGATATAAAATGACTTTTAAAAGTAACTTTTAAAAAATTAATTTAAAAAATACTATCAAAATGTCGGAATGACAAATTATCATCGTCATGAATTGCATCGTATTTTTCCACAGATTCGATAGAAAAAAATTCGATTTTATGTTTCGCGGATAGCACTAGTGGCATAGATTACATCGCAAGATAGATCTTATTCTCCTTTCGCGTTTAAATGCTACGGATATGCCGCGGTCTGCGCACCAACAAGCAACAGGAGGACAAACCGGAGCTAACTTTCGCCAATTCGGATAAACGCAATGATCTAGTTGGGAACTCCACCTTCTCAGCAAACACCTTACTTGATTGTGGAATTTCGTCTTCCGACCGATGAATGAGAGTGCCGTTCACGTAGAGCACGTTCGCGGCTACGTCCTCGGGTACAGTCAATGTTTGGTAACTGTATGTTGCTTCTCGCTCGATTCTCTAGATTGTAAATCAGAAAAGTAAAAATCAAAACTTTTCTATAATTAAATAATTAATTTAAAAAAAGACTTAATTCCATAAAAACAGTAGCAATATTCGTCTGTCACATAGCAAGTCCGAATGAAAGCAAATTTATTACAAATGATGCAATTTTGGAATATCTTTCTCAAAGTGATTCTTATTTATTTTAAATTAAGACCTTGAGAACTTCCTGAGATTCTTTTCCAGCCCCTACGCATATAACATCTGGTCCGGCCATTGTAACCAGCGATTTTAAACGTTTGGATTCAGCCACCTAAGCAGAAAAATATTGAGTTACTATCTCAAAAATTATAGGTGAGAATAAACGAGTATTGCAATGCACTATAATCAACATGTAGTGATTTTATCATTACATTCCGTATATCATATTCTTAATTCATTATCATATCACTTGAATAAATTAGAATAAACTAGAAAATCATTATTGAATTAAATTTTATCAACGAAAATTACAAACTCTTTTATTCAATATAATAATTTCTCTTTTTTTTTTTAATTCGTATATTTTTATATATTAATTTTTTAAAAAATATTTGATGTGTTTTTAAAATGTTTATATTAAAATATTTATTATAATCTTAATATAATCTTAATGCATTATTATGATGTCCATAATAATTCTTAATGTGCCAGCAAATCGTGCACAGTGTTTTGTACTGTAAACAGTAAAATATAAATATGTTATCTGAAAAGTGCATACACAATGAGCTTATAATATACATAATACATATTTATATAACGATAATTTATGAACAAAATGAGTAATGCCTTTAAACATTTTGCTTAAAGTTAAATGCTAAATCATATGCATGCTAAGGTGAGTGAATAAGATTTGTGGTATTGTTCAAGTGCACAGTTCAAGTGCCAAGCTGGAACTTGTGTAACTTATTACAATTTCAAAAAAGCAGCTCGTAAAATTCTCAAATTATTACATACGAAAAAAAGTTTCTCAAAATCGTGCAAGTTTGCGTTTTTTGCCTGTGAAAATATTCATTTTATTTTTTTTCTTTTGTTAAATTTTTTTTTAATGACGTATTAAGAGGGTCAGTTTAGTGCACCCAAACCTGAAGAGGGGCTGAGGTAAGACTCTCCACTATCACCTCTTCGCCACCATCACCCACCTTAAATGAACATTAGAAAAGTAAGGTGAGTGAGCATGATATTCTGTTGAAGTTTGACGCAAATCCATAAGGTATACACACACACACACACACACACACACACGCGCGCGCGCGCACACCTATTATTATACCTTTTATAAATGTACAATGTGTGCTGTGAATAAATACAAAACTTTCATTGTTACTGACAGACTGAAACATGCATTTATTACATGTAGAGGGTTTTATCTTAAATTGGATCTATTTTAAGAATAAAATCAGTACTGAAAAGCAATGAAAAAAGTTGATAGTAAATATATTACATCTCAATATTAAATTAATTTCTGAAGTAGCTTCTAATAAGAATGAAATACTATCATACAATGAAGATACAAGATATAAAATGGTTTCCGAAATAGACACAAAAATTACAAAGTCTCATATCTAATAAGATATTACTAATATTTATAACTAATCTTCTATATTTTGTAAAATAGTTAAGATAAAAAATAAATATAAAGAACATTATAGACAAAACATCATCCTTTTTAATTGAAACACACATTTAAGATCTAAGATTATTCTTGTGCATAGCACAAAATCATCCATACTGAGTACATTTTTATGACTTTAACATCAAATGTTGAATTTAATGAGACATGCGATATACATTAGTATGTAATGAGAAATTTGTAAATTATATTTAAAAGGAGATTAATAATTCTTAAAAATGTTAGATGTTATAGATGTGTTAATCTACAAGATTACTGACCTTGATAGGTACACATGGATATTCTGGAAATGCCGCAGCAACTGCTCGTGCTCCGGCTTCATTTGTAAAATGAGACAGTCCAACAAAGAATTCTCTACCTGTGACAAAATATTTTTGCATTAGTAAATGTAAAAATTTATAAAATATTTCTGATATTTACATGTGTTTAAAAGCATAAATATGGAATATCAAAGCAAATATTAAATACACAAACTAAAATTTACCAGTAAAAAGCACATCTCCACCATCTAAGCGAGCATTTTTGTCGCTTATTTCTATCAATGGTATCTCTAGCTCTTTTTTCAACACAGCTCTGATAGTATCAAGCTGAAAAAACACGAAAAAATAATTTAAAAACGAGCAATGAAGAAACTAAGTTCGAAACTTGATCCAAAGATGTTAAATCATCATTATTATTATCATGAATTCTAACTCATCTATCAATACAAATCAATTTTAATAAGATATGGATTGTGTATTATACCTCTTTGAGGCGAGACGGTTCGCTTGGATGGGCAATCAGGGCAATGCCGTTGCAAACGACGGCGATGTCTTCAACGAAGACGCAAAGAGGCGAGTTTTCGTCGGGCGGCATCTCGACGACGTCGATGTCGAGCTCGCGGAGAAGCTGCGCCAGGGCCAGATGCTGCGTCCTGGCTTCGTCCAATGTTACTTCACCCCGTGTACGCAGCGACAACGGGATTCTGCAGAGGATTGCGTGTGTATATCGATGCAGCGGCATGCTCGATGGTTTTGCGTTTCTCTCGCCGAAGAGCAAAAGCACGTAAACCTACGTCGCACGATCAGAGATTTAACTAGATTTGACGTTTAACGCGAAATGACGGATAACAAGTCAGCCATGATGTAAGAAAACTAAAGCCTTGGACATAATTCACACTGCGTTCAACAGAAAATGCAATTTTGCAACTATTGCAAAATTCTTTAATATAATTGGTTTATGCATTCAGATCCAGTGAGGAACTAAGAGACAAGACCAATCATTAAAGAATCACTGAACGCATGAACTGATTTATTTTAATTTGCTCAAAGCGGTAAATGAACACCTACGTGAAACGTCAGAAGTCGATTAATCGAGATGAAAAAATTCGAATATCGATTCAAAAATCGCATTCGATTCATCGATAATCAAAGATAATCATATCTTATCTTAACCTCAAAACTCTCAAAAGTTGACGCAAGTTGACGCAACAACTTCGTGGGTGTCTTTTGGTGTCTTTACCAAATATAAAATGAAACATTCATGCGTTTGTTAATTTCATAATGCGATAAGTCATCGAGATGACCCGTGAAGACTATTATTGGCCGTCATTCCAGGTTCCAGCATGATAAAAACATTCCGAATTGTCAAATATTTGACGCTGCAGCTCGATGGCGAAGCTTGACACCGGGACGCTGTGAGGATATGCGCTGTTCGTGTATAATATAATATAAGATGTAAGATGGGACCGCATTGCGTGCCGTAATAATGCGCCTGAAATTCGTCAGGGCGCTTCTGATTCTCGCGCTGTTAGGCAACCTCATCGTCTGGCATAAGATATGGCGACTATCTATGGAGCAAAACACCCTGAGTTTGCTAACGCCGAGCGTCATGACAAACGAGCACCCACAGAAACACCAACAGTGTCTGGGCCATTTGGTCACCATTGTCATCAGGCAGTTCGAGAACTTCGAAAATGATGTGGCGTTCATGGTGGAGTCAGTTTTGAATTCCTTCCCAGGGATACCCATCTTGATAGTCTGCGATGAATTGCCTTATCCGCCACTGGAGTTGGACTTTGCCAACGAGAGTATGAAGAACGTCAAACTGATCAGCTTAAAGCCTGAATTCAATAAGTCCTCCGAGGAAAGGAATCCACTCTTCTATATACGTACCAAGTTTGTCCTATTCTTACCTGATGCAACAAGATTGTCGAATAAGCAAGTTATACAGGTAAATATCCTTTGTTGTGATTTGTTGTGATATTTAGAAAATGCTTTTTTACAACAATAATTTGTTATTCTCTTTGATGTATGTCTTGCAGGATACTATCGCGCAAGTATCAAATTTAGGGATTGTTATTGTACCAGTGGGAAAGATAGCCTTACATTGTCTTGAATTAGATTTAAAAGTGAGAGAATGGAGTTTGAAGATAGCACGGGTTATGGGAACAGAATGTGATAGTGTAATAGGTAAACATGTTACTATGCTTGAGGCAAAAATTTTGAGAAGATTGTCAGATCCATTTCTGCTGCCTTTCACAGACGCGTTGTACATTCAGACAACAGCTATTGGTGCAAAGGTAATCCATTTTGTCTAATTTTGTCTAAGATAATTATGTATTACCTTCTTATTTTATTTTTCTTGAATATATTAGGTGTATAACAAGTTCATGGCGTTTTTCTCATTAGATTAAAAAAACGCCACGAACTTTTTCCTACACCTAATAATTTATTGAGTAATAAATTTATTAATTTGTCTCTGTGCAACATATTGTGATTTTGTTATCTAATTGGATGATTTGTATAATTGAATATGAAGACATATCATACAAGAATTTCGTGATTAGTTTGTGAATATTTTATCTTCAATTTTGTGTTCTGGTGACAATGTGTGAGTGTATAAAGGACCTCATATTAATTATATAGCTAATTGGATCTCAGTGAAATGAGTTAGTATTTACATAAGATATAATCAAGATTCAATTTACTATATAATTGCACTCTGCAATAATTATATGTGAAAATTTACTTTGGGAATCCAATTTTTCATATAGTTAATGCAGAATTCTTTGTATTCAAATTTTTTACTTTTAAATCTTTTAATTTGGTAAGTACTTTTTATTCATTATATATTTCGTTTAAGAATTTTTAATATTTATTTTATTCGTTTTCTCTGTGTTAAGAAAAAAATTCAAATTTATCTTAAAAAAAAATGTTTAAGTGAATATTTATATTTTTTTTAAATATATATTACATTATATTTCGTAATATACATTGTATATTTGTTGTTAGGTACATATATTGAAAAATTATCAGTTCAACGAAGGAAAGCCATTGTACAGAAACCAACAAGCACAATTCAAAGTACAGCATCTGTATCGTACACATGAGCGATTGATGTTTGAGAAATTGGGGATAAAGAAAGTTACAAGGGCTTCCGGCTCCGTGGAGTGGTACGGTTGCTCGCGGGAAACTCCGAGATGTTTTGGTTCAGTAATAAACGGTGTGCCGTCGTATCTCTATCAACATCGATACACACCGCCTTGTTGTTTGGCCGGATTGAGAAAAGTCACCTGTCATGTTATCGACAAATTGGAGGAAGTTGGCATACGATTCTGGTTGGAGGGCCAATCGTTGCTGGGAGCGATGAGGCATGGCGATATTCTACCGTGGGATCACGAGGTACAAATTGGATTGAATCGAGACGATTTGGCGAGATCGCCATGGTTGGTCAGAGCTAAGAGTAAACCGGTCGTTGATAATGACGGTTTCATTTGGGAGAAAGCGACGGAGGGCGAGTTCTTCAAGGTACAATACTCCAAGGTGAATCGTTTGCACGTGAATCTGCTGCCGTTCTACACGCGCAACGGATCCATGACGAAGGACGCGTGGTTCCTGAAGAATCGGGATTTCCCAGAGCACTTTCTTCATCCAATGTCTAGTATCGAGTTCGCCGGTAGACAAGTGCCATGTCCAAATAATATTAGAGACTTCCTAGAGCTTAAATACTTTAAGGGGGTGATAGAGAATCCAGAATTACCGGGTAAATTTGTCTTTGATTAGTCCATTTTAGATTAATTGTATAAGATTATTCGTGGTAGCATACGACGTATTATTGCTTGATTTTACAGAAATCGATGCTTCAAGAATCAAGCCACGTTTATCGCTATTGAATTGATAACTATATTGAACATTATGTATTTAATGACGATTATCTATGCATGAAAACGTTAATATCTAAATAAAAATTACAATTTGATAGTGTCTTTCGTCTACAGTGAAGACTTGTAAACATTTCTATTGCCTTATTCGGACTCTACTTTAGTAAGAAATGATGACAAATAATTATTGTTATCTTTGAACAACTCAGAATAAAGTAAAAGTCATAAACTTTCTTCTTGCATGACCTGTTAATATATTGTGCCAAATAAATTCAGTATTTTTAACTAGATTTGTAGATATAAATATTGACACATTTTTCAATACATTTTCATTGTATTAATTTTTTCTAAATTTTTTGTTGTTTACTAAAGGATATTATAATATTGAGATGTATTATATTATAAAGATTTAAATATTTAATATTAAAAATATATATTAAAAAACACAGATCTGATCTCATAACAATATTTTTTAAATATTTTATTTATTAAAGAGGCATTTAATAATCTTGGACTATAAAACGTGAAAAATATTTCATAAATATTTATACATATAGTAGGAATTTGATTGTTCAAGTTCTGTGATTATAATTTTTTAACAGAATGAGAGAAAGCATTTAAAAATAAATACGTTAATTGCATTTATTACGTTTAAATAATATTTTATCTGAATCATTTTAATTCAAATCATTTTATTTAGCTTCTCTCTCTTTCTCTCTCTCTCTCTCTCTGTCTCTCTCTGTCTGTTTCTCTCTCTCTCGTTATATTAAATAATGAAGTTGAATTATTCTATTTGTTACAATGATCTTTTTTCGGCAATAAGAATCAGGTACATAAACTACTTTATAGAACTAGTTGATCTCTCTATTGTATAATTATAGTGCCAATTTATTTGTAAAAATATAGATATGTATATGTATCCGTCTGTTATAGCAAATATTAATAAAGCACTGTTGTTCATAAAAGGTTGAAATCCGTGTTCTTATTCATTTGGTTTTAAGTAACTGTTCTTATGTCTTTAGGTGGAATCAGTACGGGTGGCTCTCGCACAAAACTGAGCAACTTTTCTAATTTCATAGATTCTAATTCCGTATGTGACAAATGTAGTTGCTTCTTCGTTGGTTTTACCTTTATCCGTAAATTTGGAGATAGTTTCAATGTATTCACGGTACCTCTACGAAATTAGATATTGAGTGAACGAATTACAAATTATATATGAAATAGAATTTTAAGACTACAAGTTTTTTTAAATTAAATAGATAATACTCACTTATCATCGCCAACTATTATAAACGGCAAAGCGTTATTAAAAGCTAATCGGGTCAGTTTGTTTTTTCGTTTACTGACGATTTGTTGACTGCAGATTGGTCTGTATTTGTTAACATTCAAATCAAACACTGTAACTTTGCCATCGTTTGATACACAAGCCAATACCGTAGAGCTGTACGGTGCCCACTGAACGTCTCCAATTGGAACACCCAGATCGAACATGAACAAAGGTTCTCTGCGTACAAAATATTAATATAATAAAATTTGTATAATTATGAAGATATAACTTACGGTCTTTCGTCTTCCCAGATTTTGATTCGCCAGTCGCCTGAACAGCTGGCGAAAATGCTGGAATTGTACTTGTTGAATACTATTCGATATACCGGCATGGTGTGTGCTTCGTGATACGTTCTCATGTAAATACTGCTGTACGCAGTATTGCATTTGTACATTGTACCCTCCTCTGTGCCCACCAGGAAAACATTCTGATCGGTGGGATGAAATGCAATGCACGTTCCGCATCCTAGATTTAAACGGTTTGCATAATTATTATGAAACATAATAATATTTGGTTTCCTTTTATCATTACCTTTTAGCGTAATCATCGTGCCATCTGGTCCAGGTATAGGTGGTTGGTCCAGGAATAACGTTATAATAGTAGTGAGACCGAGATCGTTCTGGTTTAATACCCAGTGATTTATTTTACCGTCGATACTAACACTAAAGAACGCCAGATTTCCCTCTTCTGTATCAGGTGCCCAACGAATCTGTAATCAATACATATTTTTAAAATTTTGTTGAAAGTTTTTCTCATGAAATTCTCAGTTTTGTCGTAAAGTATTAGAGTTAAAATATTCAACGGACCTCCCATACTAACCCTCCATGCTTTTGCATAACATCGTTGCTTTTATATTGCGGTGTGGATGGTGGTAACATTACGTTATAAACCGCCACTGTTCCGTCCATGGAACCTTAATTAATAAATTAATGTTAGCATACAGTAATGACATAATAATCACTTTAGAAACTAGATTACAAACTAGATTACTAATAACATTTTATTAAAAGACTTTCATTTTCAAAATTTATACTTCTAAATAAATATCTTCATAATTAAATATTTGGAATGGTATTATTTCACACCAATAACTAAAAGATGAGGATGTTGAGCATTAAAATCCAGGCACATCACAGGAGATTCTGTCGGACAAATCCATTCTGGATACGATGGATTCTTCAAGCTGAATAAGCAGACTGTGCCATTTGTTATTGGACTGTTAAATGATACTAAAATACATACATTATAATTCTTATTTGTAAACTTAAATATTATAAAAATTAAAATATGCGTATTCTACTAACGTGATCCAAAGGCGACTGCAAAGAGATCATAATATCTACTATTAAAGCACATGTCCGTAATATCATGTTTCTTAGTCTTTTCGTACGAAAATTTCCACAGAGGTAATAATGAGCCTTCACCTTCCTTGAATTGATCACTTGGATCATCCCAATATCTATAATCTAACAATAATTAAATGTATACTTGAGACTGAGGTTTCATCGAAGAAAAGATTAAAAGTCTACCTTGTGATATATCGTCAAAAATGTTTTGGTTCACCATTCGCTCTAACGTTTTTGCAGCTTGTAACATTCTGTTTGTTATTGCTGAGAATTCCAGTTGGGCTTTTTTCTTTACGTCTTCTTTCTTTGGTTGTACCAACGGGGCTTTCTTCTCCTTTTCCTTTTCGCGTTGTTGTTGAGCATAGTCTTCCTATCGACAACATAAAGAAAGTCAGACTTCTATATAATATTTCTCTTTTCTATGTTTATATCTTTTAAATGTTATTCTGCATGATAACATGCTGAGTAAAATATCAAGTGAGCATATATAATATTCTGTCAGAAATAAAATAATGTATTAATAATTAATTGGAAGAGAACTTTTTGTGTTTTTACCTGATATTCGTCAAAGATAGTCCATTGAAAAACATTGACATTGAAAGTCGCAGTAGGCGGAGGTATAGTTTGTGTACTCATATCCTACAAGATTTATTTAATTTACTTTTTATACCTATAAGCAAGAGTTTATGTATTAAATATGTTTAATACATAGAAGAGAATATACGTGCCCTCATAGGATTATCATATGTCAACGCTGCTCTCTCACAGAAATTAAATTGATTAGGTATTTTCTTAGGCTTTATCTTTTCTATTTCATCTTCCTCAGGTTCCCCAGGTTCCAGCTCAGCTTCCAACTCATGTTCACGTTCGGCCTCAGTTAGCGCTTCTACCGTTTTGTCTATTTCTTCTACTGTTCTTATGGAATATGTAATTTATGTTTTTATTTAAAAGAATATCAAATGTGTGATTTGTTAAATCATATAATGTGTAATTATCCATGTTTTCTATACTTACCTTCTTCCTCTTTTTCGTATTCTGCTTCTTCTTCTGCTTCTTCATCACGCTTTAATTTCTCATCTGTTGTCTCATGATCCTCAACTGTGAAATTATAATTGTGTAAATAATTATTATAATATAATATTATACATATATAGAATCTATAAGTTTATATATCCTTCTTTTATAATTATTTCATCTAACATATATTTAATTATTGCAATAAATAAAGAGACTTCACCAAGAATTCCTCCTGCCAATTGCACTTTGGCTTCTTCAGAATCTTTGTGTAATATAGTGCCAGTTACATTTAGAAGAGTTATTAAATGTGGTGGAGGAGGTAATCTTACAAATTGACGTAATTTCCATGACCATTCGATTAAGGAATCTGGTATCCTAGTATTATGTATAGTTAGCACTCTGGCAAATTCTTCTTGTAATTCCTAGGATCATATTCGAAATTAAATACAGAACTATTCAACAGCAAAATCAAGAGAAACATTAAACGTACTGCTTCTGTTAACTGCAATTGATCACTTGGTCTCAACAAAACCTTTCCTCGCATCCACTCTATATCACCAGCACCTAAATCTTGTCGCGATATGTAATTCTTCGCTAAAGATAAATGCTGTAAAATTTTGATTTTTTTAAATTTTCTTTAATATAACAAGTTACTTTTTTTACTTATTATTATTATGTTATAACAATAAATATGTACCTCTTTATTTGTGTCTGATACTTTTGAGAGCATCTTTTTAGGTATTGTCGGTGCCATTGTTTCCTTTCTATTTAAAAATATATCAAAACAATTGCAACAATCTCTGGCAATTGATCAGTTGAAACTGGATTACCTTTCGCTTCGTATTTTGTTACAAATATGAATATTGCATTCAATTGTATGTAGTTCTCTCTTTAATATACAGTGACTTACTATTAATGATGGGGAGACAAATTCTATCCTGCCAAGCACTGTTGACAAATTCTATCCTGCCAAGCACTTCTGCTTATTCTTATCAAAGTAGTATATTTTTAAATCAAGAATATTATTTTTTAATGATTTGTAATACGTAATTATGATAAAATATATAAAGACATAATAGATAAAAATCCTAAACACCCTTTCCTCATATATCATTCAACACTGAGAAGTTTGTTACAGTTTCCTAGGATACGCCAGTCTTTGATAGTATTGTCAATCTTATCTATATTTTAATTTGAAATAAAATACTCTAATCTTTAGATATTGAATCTTTTTTTCATTTGACAGTAAATTTATAATTTTGTTTTACATTTTTATATTTAATGTAGAAATTTTATATAGTTTTGGATATAGTTCTGAATTTAATACCTGCGCACACACACATACATATATACATGTAATAACATGTCATGTGATTGTCAAACATAACTAGTATGATTCAATTCGTGCAGTCATGCTAGTTTTTTTCTGTCGCAACCAGAACAAGCATGCTTTTCTCATTGGGGTTATTCTACGAAGAAAATCAATAATGGACTAGACCACGTAATGTGAGCACTCCAACAAGTTGTAGGACAATTATTGCATAGAATCGTGCGAATATTATTTGTTAAAATTTATAAAATATTAGTTTATGCAATTCTCAAAACAAGGAGTGACTAGGAGAGACATATTATGTTGTTAAGTTTTGAAAAACTCAAAATGATACATAAAAGCTGTGTGACATATCAGACATCTGTATTCAATTTCTTTATTGTTTGACTGAATACCAGCTTTTGTTAATTACAGTGGTGTTGTTAATCGTAATATGTGTTTTATACTTATAACATTTCAGTTTTTTGATTCTTTTATATTTGATCAGCTTTAATAAGATAAAATAAAATAATGCAGATATTCCTTTCTGTTTTAGATGAATTAAAAGGAGCCTCTATATTTCTAAATGTTTTGAATCATGGAAGATAGTGGCATTGATAGTGATCCTAAAGCTGTTAATCACGTTGAGGATGAAAGACTTTTCTTGGTAAATATCCATCTTAATAAACATATTGACAAATACTTATTATTAAACTTTCCTAATAAAGAAATATGAGATTATAATATATAATTGTGAGATAAAAATAATGATTTATATACAAGATAAATTGTTTAATGATATAAAAAGATCTTAATCTTTTGTAGGGTAGTGATAGCAGTTGTAGCAGTAATAATACACAGGTTTCTCAACGGAATACAACGAAACAGCTGCAAAAAAAACTTGGTACTGAAATAAACTTTTAGTTTCTTATAACATTTTTATTTCAACATTGCTTTTGCAATAATTAGTGTAACTTAGTGTTGCTTTGTAAGTATGCAATAATGTTGTTCTGCAGAGATACGCATTGAACAGGCGAAACGAATCCAACGCAACTCAGATTACATAAAACTTCCGAAACATGACAATGAAAATGCAAGCAGTTCTGCCGGATTGATATCAATACAAAGATTGCCTATACCACGTAAAAATAAGGAGCACCTTCCTTTAGTTGAATACTGGCACAGCGAAAGTGAAAGGTATTAAACAATCATACATGTATACATAAAGAATTGTTAGATGATATCGACACTTTATATTATATTTAAAAGTTAAATAATGTTAAGTGAAAATCGACCGAGAATTGTTCAACACAAATGATTGAAGAAGTCATATTCGGTCGAAGCGAATCTTGGTGAATAATAATTGAATCTTACAGTTTCCAATTCAAGCAAATTGCAATAAATTTGTTACAGTGTTTTAAAAATGGTCATTAGTATCAGTATTATTAAATTACTTGTCAATTTGATCTGAATGTTACTTCACCTTCAGTTCAGGATTATGTTTTAAAACCGATAAATAACTGGCACGTCAATTTACTTGAATTGGAAATTTTTAAGATTTACAAAAATATTAGACAAGACCTGTTTTGATCGAATATGATCTTTGCTTATTTGTGTTTAAAAGTTGATTTTTAATCTGTTATAATATATATTATCCTCTAATTAAAGATAACAATATGTATCTCGATTATTTTATCACATCTGTAAAGACACATCTGTATGCGATCAAGTTTAATCAATGAATTCTATTTGCTGTGTGATTAGTGAGGATGAAATGACTCTCTTTCCGACGAAATCGAAGGATTCCTCAAAGCACAAACAAGATCTCACAGACACGTTCAGCATCGGGGAATTAAGCGACGAAAGCGAAGACTCTTTGAATCTGGATCCAGCGCAGCCACCACATCCCTTCATGCGAACTTACGTACCTACTGGGTGTTTTGCTTGCCATTGCCATATATTATAATGTAATATAGTTTGCATACTGGACTGATCTCATTCAAAGTGATTATTATTTAAGTATCAATATGTCATTGGACGCATATTTAGAAAGATATTACATTTTTGCTAAATAATTATGTTTCCGCGTTTTATTTTGAGTTAATCAATTTGTTGTATCATATTAAATCATTGTTTACAGAGAATGTTCTTAAATTATTAAAATTATTTTATTAAACCGTTGTCTACTGATTTTTTTTTTTTTCGTTATTCAATATTCAAGGATCGAGCATCCTGTAAAGAAACAGGATTGCGATGTTTGAACAAAAGGATTAATCGGTTCAATGAATGCAACAATTTGTTGGGAACAACGCTTTCTTCTTCGTGACCAAAGCAATTATTGTTAAGGATATTATTCAAACAGTGTTTCTCAACATTCAATAGCCATCGGTAACGCTCACGATATCTATTTTGCATGATATCACAGCAGGTAATATCCGTTAGGTTTTACAGCAGCGCATTGCTCAAGTATATTCGATTGAATTGGCAAATTAATCAATGAAGCATCAACTTATTGTTAGTCTCTATTTTCATTTAAATAAAATTTCATACATAGCGATATATAATTTTGATCAAGGAAATAAATTGTAAAAAATATTTGCTTATATTCAGAATTATCTAAATATATATTTTTAAATATATATTTTTTACTCTTGTGTTATTAAATAATTGTCCAAATTTATTTAATTATAATTTTTTAAAAATATGCTTTTTAATAGAATGAATGCCAAGATGAAATATATTTTTTCATTTATTTATATATAAAAATATATATTTTATATCAACGAGTCTACATTCATAAATATTTATTTTTTAAATATCTTATTTTTATAATGCATTATAAAAAGCTATTACTAGAATAGAAACATAAATTGCAAATTTTAGCTGCACAATAGATAGGCATTTTTTTTTATAAGTTCGCTCCCTCTGATTATCCTGCGCAATGCTGCGTATAAAAAAATACGAAAAAGACTGACAGATGGATTTTGAAAGATCGCTAATGTGGAACGCGGAATTATAAGTTTGTTGTGCGTTTTATTAGACTGCAATATAATTTTATTAGATTGCAATATATGTGAGAGAAATTTGTGGCTCATCGAATGGATACTCTGTGCAATAGAGGAAGACGTTACGTGCACGAGGAAAAAAAAAGACCGTAATTATGCGTTATAATTGAATACAAGCGAACAACCAATATTTTTCTCGATAATCCTGGAAATTATTGGGATAACAAATTAGTTCAGTCCATTTTTTTGTGTCCAAAAATGCATTTATTTTAAAACAAAATGATTGAACAGATCAATTAAAGTATTATCCATCACTGCTACTTTTTTCCATCTCTTAGGCAATTTTCGAATTCCATCTCGAAAAAATGATTCGTCTTTGGAGGCGATCCAATTTTGAAGCCAATTTTCGATTTCTGCGAAAGAAGTGAACCGGTGACTTGCCAAATCGTGCTGCATCCTTCGGAACAACCAGTAATTAGAAGGAGCAATGTCGGAGAATACGGCGGGTGCGGTAAAATCCCATTTGAGCGTTTCCAAATATTTTTTTACGACTTTAACGACATGAGGCCGAGCATTGTTATGAAGAATAACTTTATCATGTCTTTGCTTGTATTCCGGCTGTTTTTCTCGCACTGCACCGCTCAAACGAATCAATTGTAGCCGATACCGATCGCCCGTAATGGAATCGCCAGGTTTCAGCAGCTCATAGTAAACAAGACCCTTTTGGTCCCACCAGAGCATGATCTTCGAACCATGAATGTTCGGCCATGGTATTGATGTCGAGGTCGATGGCAACGATTGACCGGGTTTAGCGTAGTATTTTTTATTCTTGGGGTTGTCGTAGAATATATAATCCACTTTTCATCTCCAGTCACAATCCGATGCAAAAAATCTTTTCTCTGTTGTCTTTGAATCAGCTGTTCGCAAGTGAAAAATTGCTTTCAACGTCTCTCGGTTTCAGTTCATAAGGCATCCAATTTCCTTGTTTTTGAATCATTTCCATGGCTCTCAATCATACAGAAACGGCTTGTTGAGTTACCCCCAATGATTCTGCAAGCTTCTCTTGCGTTTGACTCCGATCTTCTTCGAGTAATGCCTCTAATTCTTTGTCTTCGAATTTTTTTGGCTGTCCAGAGCGAGGCTTATCTTCAACGTTGAAATCTCCATCCTTGAAACGTCGAAACCATTCCCTATATGATTTATCAGTTGGAGCAGTGTCACCATAAACTTCGACAAGCATTCGATGGGCTTCAGCCGCACTTTTCTTCCAATTAAAGCAGAAAACCTCCCGCAAATGCTACTTGGTTAACACAAAATTCGACATTTCAAACACAGTAAAAATCAAGGTTTTTGTATGAAACTCAAAGCGATATAAACTAAATATTATTAGCAGATGTTTAACCTCTCTGAAACCGCCAAAATCAGCTGTTACTATGAACCATTCACAACAGCTGGAGCCATCTTTAGGGAAACGAATCGAACTAATTTGTACTCCCAATAATAGAGGACGTTCTTTGATAATTTCATTGCTAGATATTGATGTGACCTTGCATTAGTTTTCAACCTGCAGGAATTATCAATCCAACGAAAATCTTCGAATAATTGAACATTTCCTTTATTGCAGATTAAGTAATTCTTAGCAGATTAAGGTCTTTCATTTTATTTCGCGCAACAGTGTCTTCATTCCTCTGTACAAATACATGTTTATTACAATCTAACTGTTTAATGATGTACTTTTATTTTTTAACATAGAATCTTTATTCTTTTTGGCTCACATGAATATATACTTTTAGATACTGAAGTAAAATGTCATAGAAGAAATTTCACACGGTTTGCATACCAATTCAAGAGAATAGAAAGAAAGTCTTGTTTGCGGCCCTTAAAAATAACTTGGCGTTCTAAAGGCACGCCTAAGTGCGCCGTTGCGTAAATCATAGTTTTTCGCATGTGTAAAATCGCCAGTGCGAGTGAAACAATGCCGCGCTTAAGAGAACTTTTCTAAGCATGCACAATGTGCGCTAGATCGTACCGGTGAGATATCGCGTGCGGAGAATACCGGGAGGATGCCCGTTGTAAAACGTGCCCAAACGCACTCCGTTAGGGTATCCCGAGAGAAACGACCTTTCTTCGTTGTCTGATCTCGATCGCGGTATGAAAATGCATATTGCATATGCATTTCTTCCAGCTGTAGAAATATATCGAGCAGTTCCTTTGGGTGAGTGCCGATAAGATTTTTTCAACTACTCACTCGGAATTTAAAAATGCTCTTTTGTTTAGCTTTGAATAGATACATTGAATAGATACTTTTTATTTACTTTATACAATCAAATGTATGTATAGAAATTTATTAGATAAACTTGTTTTGGATTTTTTTTTCTTTATCACTTTGGATGATTTGTATTCAGAGGTGTGAAAGTAATTCTTTCTGACCTAACAATTATTTTTTAGGGTTTTAAAAGTAACATTTGAATCTATTCTTATATTTGAAGTGCTTTCATTCATATCTAATGACTTAAAATTACGTCATCGATGCAATCTAAAAAAAAAACGTTTCTCATTTATTTTTGATCATGCGATTATTTGTTTAAAGATTAAAGACATTTTGTAACGCTGATTTATTAAGTAAATATAATGAATCAAATATAATTTAACGACGTTACAAAATTGTTAATATTAATTTATAGATACGTATATCGTATATTTCAATTGATTATCCTATAAAATTTCCTGTCTAATATTGTAATTTGTTAATAAACAACTTTTATAAAAATATATGAAAATAGTGGAACCTGCATAAATATACAAATGATTTAAGTGATTGCATTCTTATGTATCTATTTCATGCTGCTTATGTTATTATTATAACGAAATTTTTATATAAATAAATTTTTTATTATCTCTAAATAAATTAAATATATTTCCTCTTAGCCTCGCGATCATAATGTAAAAATTCTTTCAAGGATGGAATTAAAAATATTTATAATGTTATTGAAAATATTAAAATTAGAAAATATTAATTTCTAGCTTATCGTAAATACAAATAAAATTCGCTGGAATTATTTTTTAAAACAAATAAATAAAAATTATAAAATAAAGTTATTAACATATTAACTATTAAGTAAGATCCTGATTGTTATTTCCCGATTATTATTATTTTAAAATTATTGCAACCTTTATTTTAAATATCTCCGACGCGATGAATAATGGATACTTTCAAAGGGCTCCTTCCGATCGCAAATGCGAACACGAAAATGCAATGTCGTGCTGGTAGCGCGATAGCGTTCTAATTAATGGCTTGTGCATCTGAAATTTATTCCACCTCTTCGCAATATTCCAGTGAACTCCGATTTTTAATTAAATCTCTCTCGACAAGGCATATGTGCATTAAACCACCTCGTCGCGCTGGTTCGGCTCGCTACATGAATAAACGTTTGTTGTGTTAAATTCCGCGAGATGCGTGATGCGTGTGTATATGTATATGAATATTACACACGTATACACGCCCTCGTATATTATACGTTTTCTACGCAATGGCCTAAGAGAATATCGGAGTATTCCCTTCCTGGATGAATGCAAGATTTATTTCTCGTAAACAACTCCCGATGAATGCAATAACAATTTTTCGGTAACGTTTTTTTTCAATCGCTTAAATATTTCCTGCGCATTTCTGTATTTATGCAAAGGAAGATGTTAAGTTAGAGATGTTTTTCAGCTAAAATGAAAGTCTTTTTTTTTTTAATTAAAAATCTATTATAAATATCTATTAAATAACAATCGATTCGTAAATTTCGCCAAACCTATTATATTGTAGTATAAGCATTGAATTTTTCATTATTAATTTGTAACTTTACGTTTTTTAAGATTGTATATTGTTTTACAAGTACGGTTTTCCTTTCATGCAGTCTTTTCGATAGCTATTATCTGTTTATTCTAATTGGTTTAATTTTCAAAAAGAATATAATTTCAAAAAGTGATTTCAACGAAAAATATGTGCTTTCATGTTGCATTCATTTGAAATTCTACAATATATGTAACTACAATATAATAAGAAGCATGCTAAATACGCGCTTAAGTTTTAAGCGTGTTCTGAATACATATGAGTTTTTTCATTCTAAATTTGAGAGACACATGAATCCAGCTTCCGATGAAAATATTCAGGTTCTGGGCTCATAACACTTATATACCTCATCCGATAGCTAGCGACGATCCAATGAGCGCTCGGATATAACGCCCGCGGCAAGGCACCGCGCTCATTGGCTGGCAAGCGAATGATGGGGGGTTCGAAGCCTGACGGCTCTTATAAATAGGACGCAAGTTTGCGAACCATGTTCTTTCGCGTAATGACTTTTCGACGTTTCGGTTTAACTTCGAGATTTTGATTTCGTTGCCGGTTCACGGAGAAATGAAACTGATCTGATTTCAGACTTGAGATGCCTTTCCAGAATAACGTATTCTATCGAAATATAAAACGAAATGCGATAATAAAGGAATCGTTGGAATTTGAGGTAAATAATTATAAAATAATTAGAGATTAACTTTAATAAATAAAAGACGCGTCTCGAAGCGACGACGTCTGTTTATTATTGAAATAAATATTTTTGCGCGATTTGTTCATTTAGTTAAAAGTTCAAATTATTCTAATTGGGAATGAAATATTAGAAAAAATGAGGAATAGTAATTAAACGTAATGCACAATGGAACAGTTTAAAATATGAGAATATAAATATATCTTATTTGTAGATATCCATACATATAAATATATCTTATTTGTAGATATCCATTCTATTTAATTTCTATATCTATATAATAATTTTTTGATATTTATTCCTATTAATTTATTTTATGATCTTATTTTTTTCTAATTCTCAGAATTAAAAAAAATGATAAACAGTAAATTAAACAGAGATTAAAGATAATCTACATTGGTAGAAACAGACTCCGAATTAATGGTCTGTTCTTCTTAACTGCATTTCTTGCATAATTTAGTTCTTCTTTTGCAACAAAACAGAACAGACCATTGACTCGGAGTCAGTAAATCGAATACGTTATGAGAGGGAAGATATAGAGGCGCGAAATGGCGCTGTTTGAAGTGCGTCGTATTTCAGACCTACGCTTTGATCGATTAATGCGCTACGCCAATGGACTTGTCGTGTAACGGGGCTTGCGGCACGGTACGCTGCCCGCGCACTCGAAACCCATCGTGCTTCCTGTACCAACAGCTTTTTTTTTCTCGAACGACTTGGGCTTAATTAAATCCCAACAGGCATATGCCATGCTCTCTTGAGGAAGAACGAACATCAAGGTTGTTGCAAATCCCGTTTACCGCAGTTGCGCCATCGCAAATCGATGCAACACGCCGGAAAACACGGAAAAGTAATTTCTTCTCCCATCATTTTGTTTTAAATAATGATTTAGAAAACGTCTTTCTTTGTTCTCTTAATTTTACATTTCTAAATCTTATTAGGCGAGACTTACAATTGATATTTATGCGAGATTTGGAAATCCTATTGCTAAAAATTATTCGCGTTTTTTTTAAATTCGCGTACATCTTAGAATCTTGTAGCTTTCTATTTAATCGTTGGACTTTTGTAACATATGATTTAAAAAAGTGATAATGTAATATGATATATTGGGTCCGAATAACATTAAAAGTAAAAACGGGCACGACATAATTCCTTATAAAAAGATAAAAAAAAAATATATAGAATATTTTTCGATTTTCTGCTTAGTTTTCCAGAAAATCGAGTTTGAAAATTCATTGCGTATGTATGTCCTTACGGCTATTAAGCTAGTAGGTTCGAGCGACGTATAATATTTATAACACGTATAGTATTTATAAACAATGTTTACATAGAATCTAAAAGCTATTAGGTTTAAGGAAAACACAAAGAAAATTTTTAGTGAACAAAATTTTATTTTATCAATGACGATATTATTCAATCGACGCACTCTCTGTACGTATAATTCATCGTCATGATATTTGAATAAAAACTGAATATTCGACATCGTAAGTCGCAGAGCATTATTTATAAATACTATATGCGGTTCATTCGACGTAGCTTAGCCATAATAACATACATATGCAACGGATTTTCAAATTCCATTTTCTCGAAAACTAAGTAGAAAATCAAAAAATATTTTATATATTTTTTTACTTTTTTACAATGTATATATATATATATATATATATATATATATATATAGTAGTACGACGCGACGACGTAGTTAGTTAGTAATAATAATAACTAATACTAGTAAGTAAAGTAAGTAGGACGAACGACCGACGTAGGAAG
>NW_012130150.1:567083-582704 GCF_000143395.1 Atta cephalotes
TATATATCACGTATTACTAATTACTATTACTTACTAAACGTAACGTAAGTAAATAATAAAATAATTATTATTATTTTACTTTTATTATATATATATATATATATATATATATATATATATATATGTTACAGGCGCGACGCGAATTTGTGTAACATATAACATCATGGAATAAATGGCGAAGCCGCTGGAAAGCGCGTCCTTATGAATGAAATTGGCTGCGGATCGCTGGACCACGTGACGCACGCGCAGTGATGCGGGGAGGAGGGGGTGAGCAGTAGTGGGTGCACGACTCACGTGAAGATAGACTCGCAGTTCGATGTCGCGCGACTAGTTCGGTGAACGTTCGGGAGATGTCGTGATACTCGCGACTCGCTCGCGTGGCGGTTGGCTTGAAACACCTGACTGTAGTGACTGTGGCGTAGCAGTGCGGCATGGGCTGGTGTGGCGGGTGCACACTTCTTTCAAAACAGGTAGCACGCGCTATCGGCTGACAACATTCACGATTCCCCATTCTTTTCCTTCCTTTCTTCCTTCCTCCCTCCCTCCCACTCTCTTTCTTATCTTGTCCGCATCCCCGTAGAAATATAACAGTGATCACGTGACACTCCCGCGATATTTACGCGGCACAGCGTGGCTAAGTTCACATGGAGTACCGTCGCGGAACGACGACGACGTCGACAACATTCGCAAAATCGTTTCGAAGTCGTCGTTCTCGTCGTCGTTTCGAGGGCTATCCGTTCGGCTACGAGTTCCTCGGGTAAAACGCGCGCGCAGTGAAAGAGCGCCTGGCGTCTTCCGGATTCGCGAGATCGGAGTAAAAGAAAAACATGTGATCGGTGGGGTGAAGGAGAGCGGAAGAGTGCCTTGGAACGTGTGCGTTTGCCGAAAAATGACGCTCGTCATCGGTCGGACATCGGTGAGAACGGTGTTACTGACGTCGTTGCTGCCGATTTCCGTGGTGTTGGTAGTGCTGGCGCGCGCTGGGGATGTCGCGACCTTGGAGTACAGCGTGGAACCCCTTCCGGCATCCAGGGAGCAGCGGCCGCGTCCGGATACAGGTGAGTCAATTGAGATTTTAGCGTTCCGCTTTAATTCGCTCTCGGCGAAATCATTGTCGAGATTTTAATCAGCTTTCGATTGTTTCTATGAGAGAATAATACATTCTAATTTCGTTGTAAATACATATAAAGGGACTGAAAGTATATAGGCATGAAAGCGCGAGAATAACTTTCATACACTGTTTCTTTCTTCTATTTTTTTAAGCTTTTAATTTTGCGAACGCTTTGTCATTTTTCAATCATGACTGTAATAATTTATT
The DNA here is from genome assembly GCF_000143395.1 of Atta cephalotes. Classification (NCBI taxonomy): domain Eukaryota; kingdom Metazoa; phylum Arthropoda; class Insecta; order Hymenoptera; family Formicidae; genus Atta; species Atta cephalotes. The sequence continues at coordinate 568,402 of NW_012130150.1, forward strand.
TTGATAATATACAAAAATAATTAAATTCGTTAATATTTATAATAGTTGACTATTTCAATTTATAACATTGACGAATGAAATAAAAAGGCAAATTTATTTATGAAATTGAATATTAATTTTGATATATTATAATATTAATATATAAATGTTATAAATATCATAAATACATTAATTATGATATTAATATCCAATTTCTTAAATAAGTTCGCATTTCTATTTCATTCATCAATGCTGCAAATTGCGACTTTCAGCTAATTCACTAATGCATGAATGATAGAAAAGAACACATTCTGATTTTTTAATTATTATTATCAATCTATTATTCTTAATATATTATTCTTCTTATATGTAATTATTCTTGCTTTTAAATTTAAATTTTTATCTTGATTTCTTGTTGCTTCTCTCATAATTAATATTAATATAATATTTAATTTCATAAATAAATCTATTTTTCTATTTCATTTATCAACATTGTAAATTAAGATTATATTATTAGACATTAACGAATCTGGTTAATTTATATATTATATATTATCATAATAAATTATTATAAATATGTATGTGATTGAAAAATTACCAAATATTATTTCCAAGAGGAGCAATAAGAAAATAAAATAAAAATTTAGAAAACTTAGAAACATTTGAATATACGTATAAAAAGATTTATATATAAATATACATAAAAGATAGTTTAATATATGTAGAATAATGAAATAAAGATTTATAATAACGCAATACTATTGTGCTTGTATAGAAAAATTATAATGTGTTTTCTTTCCTATCATTCTCGCATTAGTAAAATAATAGTAATTGGTTTCTCATGATCGATTATATCTTCTTCACAATATTTTATGATAGGAAAAATTATATCTGTATAAAAATATAATAATATGGGAGGGTGAAAGGAGCATTTACAAAACATTTCACCGTCATTGCATCCTTATTTCTCTTTTTCTCTTAGTTCTTTTCTCTTTCATTCTCGCACGAGATGCACTCTCCGGCGATCATTGCAATGACGGTGAATGCCTGAACTTTGTTGCTCGTCTCAGCTTTGCCGATGAAGAATGACCTTTGCACTCGGTTGCTTCTGTGAAAGTACGATTGTGCATCCTCTATTCGCTTCATGGCAAAACATCCTGCAGAATTTTTGATAAATCCCATAGATTCTAAAATTTGATTCCGAATTTACCTACCTCATATTTCCGAAAAAATGAACTTGTTAAAGTTTACGTAAAAAGTTTTTTTGATTACTCATATTCGTAATTATTATACCTATACCTATTATGATATATGTATATAACTTTTCATCAAAGTTGGTGAATCACAAAATTAATCAATATTAAATTAAAAATTCTTTAAGAATATATGATTTAACAATGACTCTACAATTGTATAGTAACATTTTTATGTTCTCACTATTCTTCTTCGTAGATTTGTTGAAAAATGCATCCGTGTATTTGGATTTCGCTATCTAAATGAAATATCAATCAATTGATTTTTTATTCGGATCATTAGACTTTATTAATTCTACATGAAACTCGTTAGCTTTCCAAATGCTATTTCTGCGATTCGTAGAAGCGTCTTCGACGCGTGCACAGCAATTAAATACATTTGATAATAGACGTGGGTCAGTTTCTCGTGGTGTTTAGAAATGCGCGGCGCTCATTTTGTCAGGCTGCGTCGTCTCGATCAAATCGATCAATTTGCATGCACTTAGAAAGGCGGAAGTGCGTCGCTGCGTGCACGTGTTTCGATCGATGAATCTTCATGAGATCTTCTTTGTGAGTGCAAATTAGTCGCGCGACCGCACTTTCTATTGGCAGTCAAACGCGATGAGTGCGGCAAGTGAATGTTGACGCGATCGGCATACCGATCTTTTGGCGGCCGAGCTTTTTTTTCCACGATGATTGCGTTTCATCTTAGATCATCGTCAACTGCTTATCGACATGCCTGACATGTCAGGGCGTTAAAAAAAAATATCGAAGCTATCGCATCGCGGACTTCGCGAATTGAAATTAATGGACTGTGACTCTTAGTAATGATAAACGACTACTTGGAATCTTTCATGACACTCGTTACAATTTTCCAAATGCGATATTCGGTGGTTATTAAAGAGAAAGCAATCAAGAAAGAATAGGCTTCTTCACGGCTCATTGAACTTATTGCACGTCATATTAATAATGATCTAATTAATCTACGATCAAGTTTTCCTGAGCAAAGTGTTGATTACTCTTTTATCTCATACATGGAAAAAATGATGTATTAACAATATTTAGCCGATAGTCTAATTGAAAATAATCTTGTTAAATCAATGGCAATATTAATGAAACAAACGTTATGTTTAATAAAATCTGATTTGTTTCATTAATAATATTAATATTATTCTTGACTATTATTGAATAAACGCAATTATTTTTAGTTAAAGTGCTATTGGTTGATACTGTTAATATAATATTTTTTTCTTGTGTATCTACTTTTCCTTTGGATATTTCTAAATACGTTATATAATAGTATTTTAATAATGAATCTTTTCGAAAATTCGGAGGCGACGTTTTTTGATGGAATTAATCTTTGAGATTTCAAAAAGTTTAGGTTGTTCTTGAAAAAGTGTTTTATTAAATTATGAAATTAAAATATTTTCTTTGTGTATCCGAATTATCTTTTCGAAATTGAAATGATTGAAATAGAAGAAATCAAGTATTCTTAGGCGATCGCCGAAAGCGAATAACTTACCGCAAGGATTCCTCTTCGACGTGCGACAATGTCTCGTACTGTGAATGCATATGCATACACCGGGTCGGGATGCGGGTGGAAAATGTTCTTGGCATCAGTTCGTGTAAAATCCTCTTTCAATCTTGATGCGAATGGTACGTGTCGAGGTTGCTATTAAAAAGAGGGAATCTCATGCAAATGTAGTTTACGGAATAATTGTTCGCCGCTCGCGAACGTGCTGTGAGCATTTATTTAACGATCGTGATTTTATGATTCCTTAATGTTATTTATAGCTCGTAAGGTATTCCTTAATGAATCACATGATTATCTTACAAGCTGTATTGATTTCAATTTGGCCTGGACCAGTCCATTTTAGCCTGGACCAGTCAATCCATAAGATATTCGCGATATTGAATGACGCTTTGTTATTGTTTGTTTTTTTTCCGCTATCTTATGAATTTACTATACTGAGGGAAAAATTTTTAATATTTGTAACTATAATTACATGTTACTAAGATTACGATTATTACTGTTATTACTGCTATTATATTAGTAATAATAATTCTCTAAATTCTTTGGAGTTAAATCTACCTCCAAAAGAATGAAAAATAGTGACAGAATTTTCACTCTTTTCTTTGAATGGGATTTCACTTTTTTGGAACGTGACATTTTATATTTATTTTTATTTTCGCAATCAATAACGCATGTACATTTTTGTATTAAAAGTAATTGTACTTCGAGATCTTTTCGATCGCAAAAATAATTTTATTAGAAACTTGATGACGGTAGATATTAATTAAGAACGTGAATGAGGGATCAAAGGATAATCGCGTAAAGGCGGGAATTCAATTTATCTTGCATGAAACGCGTTACGTTTTAAGTTGCAAGTGCAACGTGTGATTTGCTTTCACGGCTTTCGATAACAGGATTTATATTATACGATACAGTCGACGCGGAGCTTTATCGGGGCTACTACTGCCGCTTCGGTATTCGCTCGCGTGGCTCAGCAGGGTTGCAGCGAAGAATAGATTGCAATAGGATGCAATTTTCTAGGAAGATTCAGGATACTCGGCGTACACGCAACATTAGATAACCGTGGGAGATTTAATTAAGATTAAACAGCTTGTCCGATTCGTCCTTATCGTGACTGCGAAATCAAATATCAAATGAAATCAAATACAATATTTTTATTTATTCTTCGTGTTTTCGCAATAATCTGCAAATGAAAATGTCACGTACGTTGAAAAAGATATTACTGTGTGAAAGCAATTCGTTTATAATTTCAATTTATTAAGCGAAGGAATAAGTTATAAGTTTGATTAATATTAAAACGAGATTTAATATTAGAAAATAATGAAATATATTTAAAATATATTTGGTTTTAAATTTAATTCAAGGAAAAATTAATTTTCTAGATTTCACTAAATATAAATATTTCTGCTAGTGATAATAAATTTCGATTAGTTCGATTATTTAATGATTTGAAAGAAAGTTATATTGCGTAGAGGTGAGGTCAGGTTTATTGTCAGGTATATGTTTATTACTTCTTATATTTGTAACGGTTTTGAAGAATGCATGATTTCAAACAGAAATTGAGATAAAAAATTGATTGTTGCGTGAATTGATTTACGCCAAGTAAACCGTTCTGAAGATTTAAAAGCTGATCGAGATGCGCAAAATGTACTTGAAATTCCAGCGGTGGCTGGTCCCCTCTACATTTTTAGAGAAAATTTACGATCTGCCCAGAACGCGTTCGGTCACTCCTACCCGGGTGCGAAGGGTGTAATTTTATAACCGGCCATAATTAGAGATATTAACTCGCTTAGGAACCTTTATTCGTGAGTTCCACCGTGAGCTCGCCTTCTCTTTGGACTGTGCGGTGTGCGGCCATTTCGCTCCTATTATTATGCTGGAACAATGAATAGTTAAAATCTCTTTACTGCCATGCGAGAGCCCGTCCTCAGAGAGCCTTCCTCAAGAGAAACAGTCTTATAGAAGAATCTCATGCTTCCTTTTTGCCTCCTTTCTTCGCGGTACAGCGTGTCGAAATGTGTTGCCTTTGTTCAGTAACTGGAAATTGTTGATATTAGTTATTTATATTAATGGCGCAAGAAAGAATTTTAATATATACAATTATTTGTACAGAGAAGATAAAAAAATCCTTATTTTTAAAAAGTAATGTGAAAAATCGCTGTACTGTGTCGTCAAGATTAAATCTTATCACGGTAAAACTTTTTAACATGAATTTTATTATACTTAACTTTCACCATTTAACGCAATAACAGTTTGAAGATAATTATTATAGAAAGATTGTTGCAAGAGAAATTCATGGAACTGACATTATCATTCACATCAAATTACATCAGAGTTACAAGATTAAATATAAAGGGAATTATAATTTTTTATAAAAAATATTCCGTTTTTTTTTAACTATTTAATGGACTATTTTAGAGAGAGAAGCCATTATTTTAAATAATCGGAAAATTCTTTTTCGATTACACGAACAAGACTGCATAATTCGCAGGATTTCAACGCCGCGAACATTAGCACGGAGAAAGAAAAAGGATTATGGATAACAGAGCGGTGCGCCGGTTGTTAACATAGCGTAATAATTCGTCATCTTGCGGTAATAATTATTCAACTCTTCCGTTGCGTTTTCGACGACGGTGTGTGGTCAAATGTGTTTTCTTTAGACGCATGGTTATTTAAACCGGGCTCGTAAATAATGTTCGTTATTTCACACGCCGTTAAAATTATTCCATTGGCGGCACAATGGCATGTAACTATGATGGCAATAAACGCATTCCCGCATCAGTAATAAAGACCGTAATAAAGGTATTTTTTTGCGGGGCAGAAAAAACGCGTGAGTCGCGTGTTTGTCGAACTCTCAGACAAAACTTATACGTTCACTCGCGTTCGAAGGAAGTATATTTTGTATCTCTTTTTTCGAATTTATCTGTCGCAAATCGATTAACGTTTTGAGACAACGTCTCGATGTGCTCCGCACAATAAAATTTATCTGCAGTTTAAGATGAGTCGTACATTTATTCATTCAATTGTGAACTTAATAAATTTCAAAATTAATTTTAATCTTTTAAAAGCAGATCGATTTATTCGTATAACAGGTTTCTAAAAGAAAGCGGATAAAAGAACGCTTTGCTTATTCATATTTCCATGAAATTAAAAATAAAACGTGAACATATTATTTTTAAGAATACAATATATAAAGTATGTATAGAAAAAGATGTATTTTTGAAATATATATATTATTTGTGTTGTTTCATACATATATATATTTATTTTAATTTTTTAACAATTAATTCTACGAGAACAATTCACGCACATAAACGAAGGAAAAGCTGGGAAAGGTAGAGAAGAATAATATCTACAGAGCACTATTTATATAATTCTTCAATTATCTCTCCTTCATTAGAGTCGTAATAGAGGCTTTTACATGACGAGCGTAATAGGGTCGTACGCTCTAATTAAAAAAGAATGCGTGGAGTAGTAGGATGATTATCGGCTAACAGTCTGCCATGCATAAGTGAATGTAACCTTTTCGCAGCATGCTAGGTACTTATGCAGAATGGAGAAAAATGGACGCTACGCATTTGCTCTCTCTTTCTTTTCTATATCAAATCGGCTCTCCAAGACAAGAGTCTTCACTAGCAGTCCTCGCGAGACTTGTGGAAACTATCTATAAGCCGCAATAATAAAATTCATATTAACCAAATTAAAGGAGATTATTTTAGTATTTACATTAATTTAGCATTTCTTACGCTTAAAATAAATAACTGTACGCAATTAATTGCAGTTTATATTTCATGTTATTACCTTATATTATCTTTTGTATCGAAGAGATATATTTTAGAGCTTTAATTCGATATACTTTACGATATTCTTTAGAATTTACATAAATGATAAATAATGGGCGATAAATAATTATATAATTATAAATAATAATAAATAAGTATCCTCTTATTTTTACATATTCTTACGTAGTTAATGAACGAAGTTTGTATGCATGCATATTAATTTAGCTTGATAAAATATTTATATATGATAAGATTATATATAAATTAATATTACATTTTTTCATGTTATTGGATAAAACATTTAATTAATTAAAAATTACTGAAACAGAATAATATATATCATAAAAAATACTGTAATTTCAATTTTTAGTTTTTAATTTTTTTAAACTATGCAACACAATTCCTCTGTTCCATCGATATTAAATTATATTGTAGCACACAAGAAAGAATATTCAGCATGAATATTTTATGATGCGCAGTATTTTGGAATCGAAATAATTCAAGCGTGATACCTTGGCCTTGGTAGGCACTTGTTATGACGTACAGAGCATTGACTTTATATTAAGTCACCGTTCTACCATTTGCTCTCAAGTCAGCAGGTCATTAGCTTGTCATTAGCTTATTACTTGTTTCATTCTGTGAGTAATTAGGAGTTTATCGGTTGGTGTGATATTAATTTAAAGATTAATATAAAATAAGTTATCGAGATAAACATACAACATTTTACATACATTTATGGCATTTATCATTAGATCGTCTTTATGGACGAAAAAAAGAGCAGAACAAATTTAGATATTGTTTATGTGCAATAAAAATAAATATCGAATTAGAAAAAATATAGAGTGGACAAAAATTACTCAGGTTATAAAGTTTTGCTTTTGTTCTTTTTTTCCCTTTAATGTTTTTTGTGTAAAATTTGAAGCTTGTTTAGATTCCTTCCAGAATTAAATATTGTATGGAGGTCATAAAAGAAACAATCTTGAGAGAGTATTTTCCATATATCTATGTTTTAGATACAAATAGAAGAAGAAAAACTTCTTTCGAAGTCATACAAATATCTCTTAATATTTATTTAATACACAAAGAAATGTTTTAATGAGATTATTGATTGCATTTATTTTGACAATGTGCCAATTTTCTCTTAATCTTTCTTAATCCATATTAATAATTAAACTCCCTCTTATTTGAAGTAAATTAAATGCGATGAGAGATCTAATAAACTATTTCGTCATATACATAAATAATATATTGCGACTTCCATAATAATCACACGATATTTTAGCATCAGATTTTACGTCTCGTCCGTTACGATTTACGTCCTCGTTTCTCAATTGACTCTCTAGTTTGTGATCTCTAATTAAAATGCGAAGATCATTCACGTCTCAAGATATGAAACTTAATTCTGAATCTCATTTAATACGATTTTGAACGTTTAATTTAATTTGAATAATATGATTAAATGAATACAATTTATACAGATGCGGTGGAACGTACTTTTCGCGTAATGTATAACAAACATCTGATGTACATACGCACGTTGCATTGCACAGGTGAGACGCGGTTGCTTGTAGTGCTCGTGGTGAACGGATTTGCGCGGCGTTCTCGCTATTTTATATTACAGGAGTTAGCCGCGTCTTCTTCCTCTCTTCTTCTCTCGTTTCGCAGCTTTATATGGCCTATGTCATTATCTGTCATTACGCCATTGGACAACGGCGAGAAATAGCTTCGGTCCGAGGGGGGGATATCATGTAAAATCTTGGTCGATCGTGCTGCGGATTCACGCGATGGTACCTGTAATGCGGTTGTTTTAGACGTCGGGCTTGTAACGTGTTATTTCGCTTGTGATTATCTCTCGATATACTGATTTAGCTTTATCATCCGAGCGCTTTGCAAACTGAATTTTTAAATATATTTTTTTAATAGAATACCTCTAGATAGAATAACAACTAGATTGATGTGCGAATAATAAAATTTGAAGTATGATTAAATTGTACAATGTTGATTTATTATGTTAATATGAATTAATTCTGTGTAATTTTATGAGTCAAAATTATAAACAGTAATTATAAAGATTAGATATTTAATTTAAAAATAGTTATTTTTTCTTTTTGAATTATTATATTGTTTATTTATTATATTGTTTACAACAATGTTACAATTTGAAAAACAAAGTTTTCCAAAAAATAAGTTTAAATATTTTGAATTGTTAAAATTGTGTAATATTCACTTACAATTCACTTTAGTAATAACTAATTTTAGGCATAAAATTATATTTCTTTAAAATCTGTTCTTTCTTTTTCCTCTATTTTTCTGTTATTTTTTGCAAGCAAAAAAAAATGATAATTTTAGAATGGTGGCAACAAATGAGCTATATTTTCTAATCGTGTATTTCAAACATTAGCACTTCTCCAATAAATAGATAGATACTTTCTCATAATATGAAGCATTAAATCTTCTCGAGATTCTTCTCCACGTCGTTATATCTCGCCGGTCGGGACGATCATTGTACCGATGATACCGATGATTACTTCGACTGTAAGGAGATTATTAGGAATCCGCGCCTTTCATGAATGTTTTGTTTCTTGGTGAAAGTGTTTTTCGTGATTTTGCAGTATCAGATATTATAGTCAAGAAGTTTCCTGATTCCCTTGATCGTGGTCCCGGAGTACGAAAGGGAAAGTTTGGAGCTATGGATGCGAGCCAGGAAGATTCGCGATTGCAGTTTCCCCGCGGCGGTGAGTGCGAAATTATCGTTTCTTCTGCCTCTGACATGACGGAATACTGATGAAACTGTCAGGCGAAATAAATAGGCGAATGGGCGATTATCAATATATGCTTTCCCAATTTTTTTCTTCTTTCTGTATTGTGCAGTTTGTTAAATATATGACGATAATTCGATGATGTTAAATCGTACTTGAAGTTACATAAAGACTCGATTGTCTACTTTCTAATATTAATCTCATTAAATTTAGGTTGAGTATTTTACATTGACGCTTCTCATGAAGAAGAGAAAGTTAAGTGATTGAAAAATATAGGTAATGAATTAAATGAATAGAAATAAATAAGATACTTTGAATAATTAGTTAACTAGAAACGTTTATTATCTATGTATCTGATAATTAGTTGATACATTCTATGAATTTATATGCACTCTAGGCTAAAAGTTTAAAAACATTTAAAAAAAAGATAACATTTTTGGCATTACAGTTACTTAAATATCCATAACGAATTTTTTTCAATAATAATTCTTCTAGATTAAATAACAGTTATTTAATCTAAAAATTGGATCTACAAAAATTGGATTTTATCGCACAAAAATAAACAAGTAGTTCTCATCTAATCAGAATATCAGTTTCTCGACAAGTCTCTGGTCAATATTATGCGCATCCACATGCACAATCACAGTGAACAGGTTTCCACATAGTATTGAAAAATTTATCGTTCGCGACACGGGTGTGTTTCTCGTGAACTCGAACTTGAAATCAAGACCGGCTTGTTGCCGCGAGCGAGGTTTTTTTTTTCATTACACTTTCACTGAACTGATAGAATTGCAATACATCCTTTTTATGTTGTTATTTCTTTGGAAAATACAAAAGTTTCTGATAAAATGCGATAACAAGAAGCTGCTGGATTTTTTAATAATTTTCCTGGTATTTAGATTAATATCGATGTAATAGCGATGAAGACTCGCTTTCTTGATGGACATTTTTTTTTCTCGGAAAGACGTTCGTGCATACAGGAAAAATTAAACGAGATGAAAAAAGTGATAATTTCGAAATGTTTTTTTATTTATTTTATTCCCTATCGTTTCACGATCGGGAAGGTCGCTCGCAAGTCAACGGAGCATGTATGCGCGAATTCAAAGGAGGAGACCTGGCGAGTCAGCGAGCCGATTCGCATGCCGACTATATTACGGTCGCGAACGATCCATCAACCGGATCGAAGTCAGACGAGCAAAAAGCTCGCAGACGTCTAAACCGATCGCTACGCGCCTCACTCTCACGATCTTGTATACGTCCGGTCGTTTCAGATAACGCGCGGTTCGCTTCGCAACCGCGTACGTGCGTTTCGTTGTCATTCTATCTTCTTATCTTTACGCATATATGCGTTTTATGCATGCACACGCCTATGGCTAATGCTCGATGGAAATTCTCAATGGAAATGTTAGGTTAAATGGAAAATACAATAAATACTAAATCATATGAATTTATTTCTTAATTGAAATGAAAAAAGATATATGTATATATAGTTACGAGTTTTACGAAAAATTAATTTATTATATTGATATGTTGTTGTTAATCTTGTAATAATCTCAGTAATAATTGTTTTATATATTTAATGAAATAAACAGATTTTTAATTTTTTTTATACATTCAATTTTTTTTAATTTGTAATGTCAAATTATATAAGTAGCTAATTTTTCTATGTTTTTTATGTTATTATCGTTTCTATATATTGTTCATTTAACTAAAACAATATAATAAAACAATTTAACTTAAGAAAGTATGGCTCATTAAGTATGGCTCAAATTTAATTTATTATTTATTAAGTATACTCTCTAAATCTGAATCAGTGGATACATTGATGTCAGTGCCAAGTATGCCACTATGTAATCAATGAATTAAATGTGAGAACACTAACCTAGCTAATCTTTATGTAATCTAATTAACTTTGTTTTAATGCTTAAATTCAATGAATATGATATTGGAAGATTAAAATTAATATCAGCAAAAATCAGCAGTTATATAATGCTCAAACATTTTTCTTTTTCTTCACTGTTAAACTTCACTGATTATCTGTGTCAAGTATGCCACTAATTATATAATTAGTGATAAATCTGAATTAGTGATTCTTCACTAATTCAGATTTAGAGAGTATACATTAATATGGATGTTGTTTATTTTCCATTCATCTTTAATTGAAAAAGTTCTATTTAATTTTAAAAGTTATTACATTAGTCGGAAATGATTTGTCATTATGACAAGTTAAAAATCGAGACCAGCTACGAAGTGACTTTGATTCTTATCGATATCGCGTATAACTGGATTTAGTATAACATCGATGCGCTGTTTAATACAAATATATATATATATATATCACTTCGCAAAACTTTGCGTGTACCGGTTTCTAAAATGAGAACTCTTCAAGGTAGTCAGCCGAGTTGATCATGGTCAACTACGTATTTAGCGTGCAACGATACGAGGTCACTACCCCCCATTAGGTTGCCATTAACGATTCCCCGTTTAATAGACCCTTACGTAATTATGTGTTGAGCCACCCACGCGCTCCGTCACACACTGCCTTTCCTCAGAGTCCACTGAATTGTTTCTCCATCTCGTTTTCTTCTTGGAGTCGGTCTTTGCGTTTCATCTCGAGATAGAGATACGCATACAAATATAAATACCCACTTAGAAATCGCCGAGGTTTGTTTAACTGGCCCAACATTAGCTTGGCAAGGCAAAGATTCAAGGAAGTTTATAGATGAAAAGGTATATAAGATAAACATAATGGACTTAGAAAACTGCGTATGTTATATAATAAGTGTGTATCTCTCCATAGATTTCTAAGTCTCTATCTTAAATCCTTTCATCTGTATATAGACTATCTCGAGGTTTTACCTTAGCAATTGCATTATCGAAGATTTGATAAGACATCATTTATGAATCATTTCTTAATGGAAGAAAATATATTCTTATATATATTTCCTTCCTTTTTATATATATTAAATACTTTACAGCAATCGAATAGAGACAGCCATTGATAAAATGCGGACTATTCTCCAGTTTGAATTAATTGAGACGATCAATGTCTCGATTACGTTCCGTTTCACACGAGAACAACTCACAACTCAGTATTTTTCTCGGTATCTTTATCTGCCTTCAGGCTCGAAATGTGATGCCAACAATCGAGCGTGAGAATTCACGCCGGTCATTGACATGAATTAAATGATTAATATTCATTGCTTTTATAACAAAATTAAGAATTGGAGTTTAGAAAGTTTTTAAAATTTATATCAAAAGCAATTAATATTTTAAACAAGAAAAATAGGAATGGAAAAACAATGACTGTTTTTTAGATTTGAGATAAAAAGTTTCCAGACTTTTTAAATTATTTTTCTCGTAAGTCTGGCATTTTCCTGGGACTTTGATAAGAAAAATATGACTTGAATCCCGATTAAAGTAAAAAATGTACCAATTTAATAATAAAGAGAACGTAAAGTTGACCTTTTAAGGTCTTTAATTTTTTACCGAAACTCGTTTTGTGAAACATATCAGGAACTCTTCGGGAAAGAGTCAGAACTTTGTCAATATTAAAAAAAAAATTCTGAAAGTGCCGAATTATTAATTCCATAAACTTAAATTAAACTCACATTAACATGGCAATAAGAGAGCAAATCGCGAACAATGTGGACGGGTATTCGTGATAATGTCGCGGGTGATATTTTAACGGCGTGAACGGCCGATTATTCTTTCTCTCTCTCTCTTTCTCTCTCTTTCTCTCTCTCTCTCGGGGGAAAGGTTAGTGCACGCTCGCCGCCGGAGATTCAGGACGTAAAGCGTGCTGAATCTCCAGCGCATAGTCATAGCCACAGTGGTTATATGCCTGGTGGTGCCGCATCGCGCCGCGCGCGATATCGTGCACGCTTTGAAACGAGGGACATTTAAAAACGTCTCTGCGCGAGTTGCACGCGCGTACAATTACTTTTAGTGTTACAACCGCTCCTACGATGATGCATGTTGTACGAGCGCGCGGCCGCGTGCGAGATGAAATTGTCCCCGACGCAAAAAGCCAGTTTACTCGGCCGGGGGGTTACGACGCGCGGAGGCATTGCGATGCAGCTCTCAGCAGCTATAAAGCAAGAATTATTAAGCGGTTCTTTAGAGCGGACGAGTTTGCGTTCATATGCGGTTAGACGTTCGCGGAGACAAAGCCTCTTCTTGCCCGACCGCTGCGGGTCGTGTAAAGTAGACGAAAAAAAAAAATAGCCACGCCTTAGACATTGACGTGTCTTAAATGAAATATCGTTCTCTCGAAATTGTAATTAATTCCATTCGATAACGATAACAACTCGTTGTATATTGTAGGATTTAAAAATAATCCTGATTTTCTTCTCGTTGTTTCGAATGACACTATCAAGATCCTTTTCGACGAACATTCAATGCCGCGTATCTGAATACCGCGCGGCAACTCGAGAGAGTCGCCTCGATGGTCTCGTTTGCGAGCTTCATCAGCGAGAGAGGACTAATGCATCGTCACAAATAGCCGCGATATCGACGTTCATTTTTCAGGATGATTTATCGAGTCGTTCTGCGTACGATCCACAATTCACCCGGCACGATCCGATCTACCCCATCGAACATTGTCCACTGTACAATCGGGTTCGTTCGTGCATTCGTAGCGTCCCATTTGATTGCGTTCATTAAACTCGCCCAGCTCCCAGTATCGGTTTCCTCTTTATTCGCGTTCTTGTCCCAGGTTGGTCTGTGATATCGAGTCAGCAGGATCTGGAGCATGCTCCCGGTTTCTCGTAGGGGAAGGCCCGAAAGAATCGTGATCGAGCACAGCAGGGAAGGGCAGAGTTGGAGTAAGAGAGCGGAGAGAGTGTAAGAAATGAGAGAGGGGGAGAGAGAGAGAGAGAGAGAGAGAGAGAGAGAGAGAGAGAGGTAGGAGAGAGAGACGAGACGAACGAGTAGTACGGTAAGGTAGGGTACGAAGGAGGAGGAGAAGTAAGAAGTCGAGTAGGAGGGAGGAAGGAAGGTAACTAACGTACTTCGT
>NW_012130150.1:582724-591775 GCF_000143395.1 Atta cephalotes
AGAGAGAGAGAGAGAGAGAGAGAGAGTAGAGAGAGAGAGAGAGAGAGAGAGAGAGAGAGAGAGAGAGAGTTGGGAGAAGAGAGCAGCGATCAGATCGTAAGAGGGTCGTAAGAGGAGGACAGTAGAAAATGCTAGGAGAGGAGGATAACATCTCGTTAGACTAGTCTAGCAAGCTCTCCGAAGAGCGCAGCCTGGTTCCACCGCTTCTTGCACTACGCTCTTGAGATTGATCGTCTACGCGCACGTTGCCGTATAGATACGTACACGTACGTATATATACCCGAGTTCTTCTTCCTCCACCGAGGAAGGTTCGACGAATGCCCCGGGACAGCCTCTGCGAGTCTCTTCTGTCGAGAGCCGCCTCGTGGGAAATCGCTCTATCCTTCCACTCGTGTGTTGCACAACCTTCTGACTTCTTCCGCTGCTTTGTACGCATTTAGTCGTGTCGCGATGAAAACGCAAAATTTCATGATAACAAAGTTACTTCAAAAATTGTTGATTTTTAAACATAATAATACAAAATATAAATTTTATATTTGGAAATCTAATTCTTCAAATTTTTTGATCGCTTTTTAATTTATTCATACTCGTAATTTTTTTTCTTATTTTTTTAAATTCAAACAATAAAAAATTGAAATAATTAAAGGATTTTTCACAAAAATTAAATAAATCCAAAAAGTTAAATCTTCAGGAAACAAAAATTTATCTTAAGATTAAAATGAATTCTCTTGTATATTATTTAGTTTTTTGTTGTTAAAAGAATTATTAATTTATTAACTCATAGATACATTTATAAGTTATTCTGTGTGATTTGTACGTATATAAAACTTTCTCTCCTCTCTTTATGTTTCTCTTTACGTGTTGTTGTAACTCTCGATAATTAGAACTTAAATCGGATTTATCTTCGTGCGGACGTAAAAGCGGGCAGACGGAAGGTGTGTTTCAGGGCTGCGCCCGCTTTTGATTTATAGCGCGGCCCTGTGGAACACGAAATGGCGATGTAAAGGCGCAGACGACATGGGGAGTCCCAAATTGCCATTTCTTCTTCTGAGCTTCGTCCTTCATCGGTCTTTCATCGTAACCCACGCGTGCATTTTGCATTGTTCACGCGCGAAAATTGCTGCTGCAGGATTACAATCAAAGCATGTCATTCGCAGCTCAATGAAGCTAATCGCTGTATTGTTTTACAATCAAGCAATTAATATTAGAGTCGTTCTATTAATTCATTTAATACCATGATACTTATAATTAATATAGTAACTCTCAAGGTGTTAGATATTATAAGGAAACTATATCTCTTTTTGACAATTTGTAAAAAATTGCTTTTAACATGGAAACTCTATATTCTTGAATTTAATCATTGCAAATTAATACAATATATTAATTAATACAATATATTAATTCTTGTTGAATCTTAAAGGGATTATTGTCTCAAAAGTTCCATATTTAGTCGATATCTTTCAAGAAACGTGCAAACGAGGCAATATCGTAAACTTAATTAGTTCTTATACCGTATTTAGAACGAATAAATGAGAATTAAGATTACGCCGGTATTCTTATATCTCGCGTTTTATTCGTGTATAATTGCGAGAATGTTACGACCGGTTTGTTTCATCTGTAACGTAGGCGTATCATAACGTGTCGGACCTGTTGATATCAAATATCTGAGACATTAAGTGCATTTATCTATTCGACTACCCCGATTACGTACGAATGATGTAGTAAAACAGAAACAGAGCCTTATACTCGTACACGAATCGACACGACGGAGATTCGCGATAAATCCCCTTCGCCGGAGATTACAAACGAGGATAGAGAGATAAAAGCGTATAATTTGAATTGTTGTAAATATCAATTTACACATGTGTTTATGGTCTATGTGGATATATCTTATATTTCGAGGACATTAATAATTTGCATGATTGTAAGCTATATAATAATCTCTCTTGTTCCACTGTGAGAAATAATTGAGATATGTTGAAAATGATTATATCTCAGAATATTATTCTTTCATATCTTAATTAATATAGAAAATAATAAGTCATTACATATAATATGCTTTAATAATATCTAGTATTTAGCAGTTAATTAATATCGTCCACTTTTTGTTTTAATTTTTAGTCAATTAACTTTTGTTACAAATTAGAAAGAATATTTTTGAAAGAGAAACTTTTCTCTAAGGTAATTATTAAAGTATTAGAAATTATAATAATTTTTTCAATGTTATAAAATATTTACTTTAATTTAAATAATTTAAAAAATTTAAAATCGAAATATGATTAAGATTAAATATTCGAAGTAAAAAATAATTTGAACATAAGAAATATTTTACTTATTTCTTGTATAAAATGATTTATTGATTTAAACAAATGCTTTTATGTCGTTTGTGCTAGATTCTTTAATTTCTATTTGAATAACTAATTGTTTTTCTAATATGATTAGAAATAAATAATATAATTCTGAATAATTCGAATCGATCGTAGAGAATATTTTGTCGAGTCGTATTCAAAAGCTTAATCATCGAATCCAATTTACAGAACACAACGGAGCGATTACATCGCTACACGGGCAAGTTTCGTTTTTCTTTCGAAGTCAGCTCTCTTGTTAGACTTTCGGGTCACGGGTTACGTCTATCACATTGTAATTCGAGCCTGTGCGTGTCTTGTAGATGATCATCTGGCGTTTGTACAGTAATAACGCCGACAGTATGGATCTCCAGAGATAAGGTCGGATAATCAAACAGAAAGAGGGAGAGTTGAGACAGCAAAAAGGCATGGCCGAGAATGCATCGAAAGTTTCTCATCTTTATCGTGATAATCAATTAATATTCGTTGTATCGTCGTTGTAAAATCGATTGGTGATTACGAATATAATGATGTTTGATTTGTTGAGGTGAAAATAACTTTTTAATGAGCTATCGCGTTCTCGCCAAGAAAGATATATCGCTTTCCTTTTTTCTAGTATAGCCATATACTTGGTAGAAATATCTTCCAAGTCTTCAGAGTGCGATTTAAAGAATGAATAAAAATTAAGATATAAAAATTAAAATTAAATCTCAAGTAAAAAGTAATTGGAATAACAAATATTTAAAATGATATAAAAGAATAAATGAGAATCAAACGTTATCGTTAGCATAAATTGACAAACTGAATCGTGTTATTAGAATAAATACAAGTCCGAGAATATATTATTATACAAAAATATAAGAAATATTTAATTTTTATATTTAATAAATAAGAACACTTAATTTATTATTTATAATCTTTGTCGTCTTTACTGCTATTGGTAAAAAAAATATATGTAGTTTTTATTTTAGCTCTTTGAGTATTTCTTTAAGTGATAACATGACTTTATTTTATTTAATCTCGTTAACCTAATTTTCGATTCTTTGATCTTTATTCTACTCAAGTATATTTAGATATTATCAATCTTCTGTTATTATTAGTCATCTTTGTATTTTTTTTTGCCTTGTGTTATTACAATATTTCATGTGGCTATCTATAAATTTCAGAATATCATAGCAACAAATGATGATGCTAAAGAAAAATTGTCAAAATTTCTTCAAAAGGAATTTTAAGAAATTCAAGCAAGACGGATTTGAATGAAAAGGTTAATTCCGGGTCGACTTATATTCTTTGCAAGTGCATTTCTGATGAATATATGACCGACGCACGTTCCGTCTAGCGTCGGGATTGTAAAAGAAACGACCGACGTGTCCCACTTGCGACAACGTGACATAATCGAAAGATGTATCCGCCGTATTTACATCCGAATGAATGCACGAGCTGCATTCAAAGTAGCCCACGAAAAATTTCTTCAGTCAGGCTATCTCAACTTGAGATTACTCGAATCTATGTAGGTATGTACAACCATTTCGAGTCGTGACCGTCTATAATTTAGTCAAATCTCTGTGAACGAATATAATATAAGGGAATATTATTCTATTAGTGTAGTCCGAGACATGTTAAAAATTTCGACATGGAAGCTTCATCCGTAACTTGCAGTAGTTAGACGTGAATTGATTTAATACACACGTGCTCAGAAGTTGAGTAGGAAAAGTATTCATGCATATGTATTAAGTTCTAATCTAGTAATCATCGAATATAATTGCCATATATAGATGTAAAATATGTATATTTATATATATGTATATATATATATATACATATGTTATATAGCAATTATCTTCTGTTTGCTAGGATATATATATATATATATATGGTTTGCATAATATTTATTAATTGATTTTTGAATTGGTTGAAATTTAATTTAATTTTTAAAACATTTGAAGCGAATTAAATTATAATCAAAGAGGATGGGGGAGGCAGCAATAATTAGTCATCATTAATTATTTTTTTAATTCAAAATGTAATTGATTATAAATAAATATCTACAATCTGTAATTAAGGAATTTTTGTTATAATTTAGATTTTTTAAATTTTTAGGAAAATTTTATCATTTTTTTCTGATTCTTATATATTTAATTTTTACATTCTATACTTATAATATACAAATACTAATTGTGGATTTTTATATAAAATTGGTAATAATTAACGATGCCAAAGACCGAAGTAATATGAGATAAAATCGAGTTGAGGCAAGAAAAGGATGATTCTCTCACGATCCTTCTCAATCAAGTCGGCATGGTCACGCGTTGCTGACTCTCCGACACGGATTACAATACAATTTTCTACGCTAAATACGTGAATCCAGCGATTCTCGTTTGGCGCCGAATTCGGGTCTTTTGCTTTGTACTGTAGCTTGAACACACCGTTAATCCGCGGGAAGTAGCACGGATCTTCCTCGACTGGTTCCATCGAAAGTCGGGAAGAAGAAGACCCGGTTTCAAGATCGGAGAAAGCCGTGACCCACCTAGTGCAAGCACAACGGATCTCGTGGAATGCCGTTACGGATTAAAAACGATAGAGTATCCAATTTAATAAAGTAATAAAGAGAGACTTAAAAGATTTTAGTGATTTATTGTTAGTATAAAGTTAATATTCTGAAAGATTCGCATTTAAATCCACTGATTCTTTCTTTCTTTTTCTCTTTCGAATAGCATTAAAGACTTTAGAGATTTGCAATTTCTAAGTCTTGTGTCACCTCGTAAAATTGAGCCCTTGAGTAGTAGAGCGAACTCTTAAATCGAGATAGTGGGATTTGAAGAGCTTTGTTCAATTAAGTTAACTGTAATTTTTCATAGATAATTAAGACCGCGCGTGCATAGGACTCGATAACTTAGATTGCTCGTTAAAATTCGTAGACGATCGTCTCTTCAGATCGACGATAATCTCTGCTTGACTTGCATCTTTGCAATTAAAAATCTCGACCTTCGTACAGTATAATTAAATTGCGTTGCGGCGAGGGAGGGGATTTTGTTTGAGTTGAAGGACATTAATTATACACATAATATATTATATATTATTTTACTTTTTTTATACTTTTATGGCATTTTCTTTTATATGCATCGTAAGCGAAATTTATCGCAACATATCATAAGATAATATCCGTTATGTTAAGTAATAACATAAAAAATTATTTTCTCTTATATTGTATTACAATCATAAATTGAATCTGTATGAATATATAATTTGAACTGGTTATTTGAAGTAATCTAATTATTCTTCATATTTTTATATCTGAGTTTTTATTGAACAAAACGTAAATAATATTTAGAATACAGATGAAGCATCAGTGAAGTATATAATAGTTAAAATCGCATGTCTTCTACATCAAAAGAAAACTATTTCTGTTCTCAAACAAACTACAATTTTTGCAATTTTTTACTCTAAGTTAGAAAACTCCGCGGATGAAACTAGCAATCACCCTTTTGCGTTTCAACTTCTCGGAACTATGCCTTCGGAGAAAACCATTTCCTTCGTTCGCTCGGACTCTTATAAGAACCTTAGAAGTATAAGAAAAAGCCGGCTAGCGATCGTAGCGAAGGTTACATCCTTTTCCTTTGAGGGAGGAATCGGAGTACAAAGACAAAAAGGCGAAAAGAGAGCAAAATAAGGGAGGATAAATGGAAGTCAGCATCACTAGTCTCTGTAATCGTATTGATAATTTATTTCGACTTAATCTTTGATTTTCCAAAAAAAAAAATATTAATCAAAGTTAATAAAAAGAGGATCGAATTGATTTTTAGTGCATTTGTACTTATAACAACAAACTGAAGATTACCTATTACAGTTGGAATGTTCGTGATTCTTTTATAAGTTTATTAAGTTATACTTAAAATATACATTGATCCTCTTTTTATTAGAAATATTATAAGCCTATTTTTATTTTTATGAAATTTTCTTTTAAGATGAAATCTTAATTAAAAACTTGTTTTGTCGACCGCTTCAATCAAGATTTCTTCATTAATTAACTTGTATTTATCAGCGATATATTCTTTCGAGCAGCACTGATTATAATTTCTTAAAACACAAAAATGAAGGTATCCCTAACATGTCGATATGCCATATAGAGATCAGTGGCTAGTTTCCATTCGCGTTTCTTGTTAGGATATCAGCTCAAGTCTCATTGTAAGGGACGGGGAGATTGCGTTCAAATGGCGGGAACAGGTTGCCATCCGGCTTTTTGCAGGTACATTATAGCATGACAGCCGGTATCTTTAGACCCGATATCTCTAACGATCTCTGCTCGGCAGCTAGATCAGCTTAGATTAGCTGTCGCTTTGAAAACTGTGAAACACTCAGCTTGCTCGGCCCCCGTGTGCAGTTCTTATCACGCAACGTAATCTACGAATTCGCTTTGATTACATTAGAATGATGTTTCGCGAAGGACATTGAACGTCCTTTTATATAATTAACGAACGTATTTTTCACGTTTGCATAATGTGTAAAAAATAAAGACGAACTGACATCTTACTCATATCTTTATAAGAGATAGTAAAATAGATAAACAAGTTGAGTTTGTATAATTTATAGCGTCGAACTATTATAAATATTTGAATATATTTATAATTTTTTAGATTTAAAATAAGTAAAGAAAGAGTTTTGTGTTTTTATTTATTTATTTTTTGCCTAAATATAAATTTTCAAAAATATAAAAGCAAAAGAATGTGTTTTTAAAATAAGTTTTATTCACACAAAAATTTTTTCGCGAAATAATATTTCATAAAAAAAATGTTAAAATATAACTAATATTTCCTGCTTTTAAAGCAAAGTCGTTTTTTTCGCTTACATAAATCACTTAGATAAATAAATTACTTAGTTACCTGTCAGCTTGATGAAATGACATAAATAGTGGTATCTCACGTATGTAATAACTGGTGGAACTTTCTGTGAAATTGCAGCATACTATTATTTCCCAATAACACGACGTCCGTCGTGCCTCGCTTTTCCTTGCGTGTCCTTTCACTGACGATAGGAAACACGATTAAGCTACCTAGCTATTGTGCAGATCCGTCACTTATTATTGTATTCGTTCGACGTATCTCGTGGCCCCATCATTATAAAGAATCAATATTACTATCGACAGGTATTTATTAAAATTACAAGTGTAATTTATTCAGCTAAACGTTTTTCATTTTAAATTATTGACTAGTATAATTTTAAGCTTATATTTATGCTGCTTCAATAATACTGCATTTATTGTCTTTGATTATGACAATTTATATTCAACTTTTGTGATGTAACAATATTGGCAATACAAACATGAGTTTGTTTAAATCTTTAAACATAATTTAAATGTGAAATATTTGAAAGCAATATTGTTTGAAATCGATTTGTTTGAAATTTAAATGAATTAAATTTAAGTTGATAGTATGATATTAAATATTATTAAATTAATAAATTAGTAACGTAATTACTTCCGCGAAGATCGATTCGCATAAAGTTAGATGATCGCAGACCTGAACAGCCGCGTCGTGACGTCTTTGTGTAAAGTAACTGTGGATCCACCATATTGCAGCCTTTTCTATGCAGATAGCTGCAATAATCCAAGTTCGTTATAATAATCGTTTACGACCGATATGTAATTTTGTCTAAAAAGTGCCGCTTAATTTTAATTCCGATGAGATCGTACCTTAGAACTTTTGCTCGTTCTCGAGATATCCCTTCATGGTGATCTAGCCAGAGACGTACAAGCCTGGAATCTCGATGAAGTCAAGTTCTCTCTCGGTGGGCCAATTTCGTTCTCCCTTCGAAGGGGATCCTCTGGTCCCCTTTGCAGGTGCTATTATCTAGGTTGCCATGGCTCGTGTTGCCTTCGTGAGATGCAATTTGGACATTTTGCATTGTCGAGTAAATTTTCGCCAGCGTCTACGACAACACGTTAAAGAAATTTTTTTGCGGATTATATATACAAACGAAATTTAATTAAATAGCTTGTCGTGTCTCTTGTTTCTTATGACAGAATAATCGAGGCACAATTGTTCTGAATGGTAGCGCGATAGTTGGGCATAACATGAATTATTTGCAAAAGAATTTGCCAATCAGAAATTAATATAATTATGTATATTAGTTTTATTATCGTATACAATCGTCGAGTATGTAATTTTTTGCTTGATTGTTATATGTATAAGTACATGAGTAAAACCTTGAAAAGTAGAAGCAAGCAAATGCATCGTGTTCAACAAATCCATCCTGGTGAAAGTATTGGAATGACGTATCATTTGCTAGTCATCCGATGTCAGCGATCATTATCTCTACTAAACATTAAACATTAACTTCTAGTCATTGTCCTTATTTACGTTAATCTAATTATCTCTTGTTGCATCGGCATTATCGTAAAATAAGCAGTTTCTCTCAGTAGAATCTCGGTCAGAAAAGCAATAATCAATATTCATTTTGATAAGTGTAGAAAAAATTTTATGGCTCTTCAATTTTTTTTTTCAAAAATAAAGTTCTTGATTTCTCTAGAAAATCTATGAATAGTGACTTTTGTAATCTTATGTTCTTTTTTCAATAACTACAAATACATAGGAATTCAAATATTGAGAAACAGAAATCTTCACAACAAAAACAGTAGATATCATCCACTACGATATTCAAATAATCTTAATTAATATAAAATTTAATTATTATAATTTTATATTAATTA
>NW_012130150.1:592431-599835 GCF_000143395.1 Atta cephalotes
TTTGAACATCGTAGAGGGTGATATCTATTGTTTTTGTTGTGAAGATTTCTGTTTCTCAATATCTGAATTCTATAAATAATTCTATAACGGGCTCGATTATTGGTTTGTCGAATGATATTGTTTTTGCTGCGCAGATATTCGAGCGTTATATTCTTATTTTATTATTAAAACAGAAATCCTATAAAAAATACTGTTCGTTTTAATACCGACGAACTGCAATTATACATGTCGTATATTACTTTTATCTTGGAACATGAAATTGTAACTACGATACATGCAAACTTATAAAAATCACAATCGAGAATTCAATTCAAAGACGCAAGCAGTTGCGTGTATCGTGACCACTTGTTGTTTCTCAGGACTTGAAGTGACTCGAATTAATTTTCTACAATCCCCGGGGCATTCTTCAGGATCACTACACCATAAATCTTCCGTCGACACACATGAACGGATAGGTTTCCTCTGCGAGTCGAGCTGTTTTTCCGAGTGGCATAGTAATCGAGGTCGCTCGCGGAACTTGCGTGCCTCCACTTCTTTTTGCCTCTTGCTGGAAGAAACTCGATTCGTGCAATTCCCAGGATGACGATACCAAGACGTTTCGTTTCTCCCGTCTCGCTTTTGCAGGATTCGACGAGAGAGAGAGAATCACGGCTATCCCGCCTTAAGATCTAGTCCTGTCGGCGTGCTACGTGCTCCGTGCAGGAATCTAGCCTTAATGAGTAAAGTCGAGTCCTGTAACTGGTGAGCCAGTTGCGTTCTTCCTTCGGGTTTCTCGGAGATTTTTCGCTCGGTGCTCTCACGGATCGTAAAAAGAAAGTGGAGAAGTCGAAGAGGAAGTGTTCCGCACCCTATTTTACTTAAAATTGTCCATCTAGGGACTATTTTAAATAAAACGTTCTAGCATTATACAATATTTCCAGCGAGGCTTTATTGAATGTTTGAAAGTAATAGAGATATTTCTCTCTTTTTCTTTCTTTTTCTGTCTCATAAGAAAAAAAATCTTGTTAATAAAAAGTAAGTAACTTAATCATACTGAAAAGGAATGGTTGCAGTTACCTAATTTAATTGTAATCATTTTTGGTACCATTTATAAGTTATATTTTTTTGTAAAACTGAAAATAATTATTAATAATTATTATTGCTGACATTATAACAGTAATAATTATAAAAATAGAGCTCCTAATCATAATAATTTCATCATGCAATTGCTACGGTCACAAATATCAAATACTTTTTTCTCATTGTGAGAATATAGTTCAGAGAGAATATAATTCAGTGAGAATATAATTAAAACTCATGTAATATATTTTGAAATATTAAGTTTTTTTTGCATTAAGAATTAAAGATTTTATATAGATATTTCTTTTGATCAAGTGAAAACCTCTTAATCCGGCATCTCTAGGGTGGTCTACATCTAAATCCAGAACTGTGAATACATTTACTTTCCGGTAGGTACATATGCGCTGAATCCGGTGCAAGATTGCTAGATTGCTACCGCAGTCTACCGCACGTTGTTCTTGCGGTTCGCGGAACCGCATTGCCCTTGGCTTGTGTTAGTCCACCAAACAGGAATTTGCGCTTAAGGCGGGGCCCGAGAAACGGGGCACTTTCATCGGGATTACCGGGATGGTCGTCGATTATCGCCTTACGCAGTTTTCTGAAGCTAGCCAAGACCTCGCCCTCTTTACATCGTTATCTGCCAGATATGTACATGTTCTGTGAGAGAAACATTTTATCGACTGAATACACGGCTACACTTGTAGTCAGGAATTTATCTGAATTTGAATTTTGTAAAAAGAGATTGGAATACACAACTCCATTTTCTTTGAAGAAATAAAATAAAATAAATTGAGGAAAAACGGAAATTTTAATAAATATTCAGATAATACGCAATGTCCAGAAGATGTGTTTATAATGTCTTTTATAGATAAAGAGCTCACAGAGTTTAATAGATTTTATAAGTTAGTACGTAGAAACAACATTTTTATTCTAATAAATGCAACAAGTGCGATTTAGACGCAGATAAGTAGAGAATCTCTAGATACTTTTCGACGGCTCGCTTTCTTGGAATTTCTTGGAGCAGTTCCGCGTGTATAACCCGCGATTTGTAATGCGCAGCGGTAGTTGCACCTGGCGACAACCGTAGATAGCGCGACAAACGTAGAGATCGCAAAACGCATCGGTCAGCTTTAATCTCGCAATTGATAATCGAGTCTTAGAGCGCGCGTGGGCGCCTCGGTCGCCGAGGAAACCACATCGCGAGCCTTCGATCCCGCCTTACCTTTCCTCTCGATCTAACGACAGGTAAACAAACGTGCGGCGTACGGAGATCTTGGACGGTGATTGCGGCCGCTTCTTTTTTTCCGCTGCAAGACCGAGCAGCAGCGATCTTTTTCTCAGCGCGCGCATCTCAGCGCGCGTGAAAGTCCGCAGTGTGCATGGCGAGATCTCACGCTGCATGGATACATCTCCCGCGCGTTGCTGCCCGATCTACGGGGTGTTTCGTAAGGTGTACATGGTGTAGGATTGCATCTCTCGACGTATAATATGATGCGCCTGAATGACAACTTTTGTTAAGATTGATGTCTGTTAATTTGTAGTTTTGTATTATTCTCTAACACTTCAATCTTTTCCATGAATCATTAAATAGTTTCGAATGAACGCGAAGTTTGAAATTTGATTTTAGTTTATAATTTAGTTTACATAGTTTTAATATTTAATAATATGTAGGATTTTCGTTCAGTTTAAGGCTTTGAATGAAGTTCGATTGAAATCTGAAATGTTAATTTTTAATTTTTAATTTCTAATTTTTAATATTAAATAATATGTTGTATAGAATTTTTACAAAGAAGAAGTTGATATTAAATTTTATCTAAAACTACTTTTTTTTTTAAGATTGATAAACGTCTTACGAAACACACTATATATGCACAGAAGATCCTCGTCACTCTCGAGGTTCTTCGTCACGATGATGAAACGCGAGATTTCCGTCGGCGCGATGTTATCTGTTTCATTTTTATGAATCGAGGGGTTGGGAATCAGCGATGGTTTGTCGGACGAAGATCGACTGGCTAATAAGTCAGCTATAATACCAGACTTATTAAGCAAGACGCAAAATTAGAATGTGTTACTAATTTCTGGAATCTTTTCGTTTCGCTTTGATGATTAATGTAAATTTCTTTGTTTTTAATCCTATTTATTTTATAAATTAGAATGCGCTTACAAGTCAAAACAAAATCTTAATTTTACTGAAAAAACATATACTTTTACAATTTTTTTTCCTATTATGTTACATTTTTGTATTAATTTTTACATGTTTCTGTTACATTCCAACATATTTTTTTGTATTAAATTAACACAAAAATTTTGGGACACATGAAATACGTTAAATTGAACTAATTTTCCATTTATATATACAAATAAAAATTCTTACAGTGGCTCAGTTAAGTTTCAAAATTTCTGTTTCTACATCTTTTTTAAATTTACTGTTGAATATTAAAGTCAGCTATAAAATATTTTGCGCATCATACGTTATATGAATATAGTCATTTCTATGTATATGCTCTTTCACGACATTCAAATCCGGACGTTTCAATCTTCATGAGGTTCTGAATTGCGAGCCGCACTCTCCCGAGAGAGCCACGTAGAGGCGTGTATCTCATGGCGAGTCGCTTTTACAACTTGCATGACGTTGATATCCCACGCAAAAGCCGTACGTAAGTATGTAGAAGCGACAGTGCCTGGCGAAAGTAGGATGCACTTGGCGGGTGCTTTTCGCTCGCTCGACGTGCGTGTGAGAAATGCACACCGCGAATTGTGCGTAGGCACGCACGACGAGACGTTGCGCTAATGTAGACTAGGAGGGAAATCTGCCAAGTTTATACAATTTTGCTTAATTCGATTTTTATAATGAGCACGAAGTACCTTTAACAAGTTATAACATAAACTTGAGCTAATTAATTTACGTCACAATAAATTCAGCTGGATAAATATTAACTTTACTTTCGAAAAAACGTCAGAATTGTTCTTTAATTCTTATTTTATTACACAGAAATAATGGATTTTATTAAAATATCTAAAAATTTAGCTAAATAATTTTGTTGAACCATCGAAAAAATTGCATAGAAAATTCATGATGAGCAACATTGCAAAAAATTTTGATGTTTTGACAATCAGCTTGAGCGTCCTATATAATTATTTTGATAACTCAATAAAATTATTTTCAGATCGAAAATTGATTAAATTTTTAAAAATTAATTAAATTTTAGCAAAGCTGTTGTTTCTGTCTATGATATGGAATAAAATTCTTTAAATATTTATAATATTTTTAAAAATTCGCATATTTAAAAACCTGACGATAAATACGAGTATTACTTTTAACCTGCTTTCATGCGAAAAGATAACGTATTAATCGTTATAAGTTACACAGAATTGTAACAGGGCTCGCAGGAATTCTTGCTTTTCGGCACGCAAACGTCCAACGACACGCGAGGTATCGTTTCTCGTTTCAAAAACAGTAAGGGGAAATTTCGGGACGACCACTTTTAACAATCTTTGCGTTCAAGTTTGATTATTAAGTATTGTTCGTTGTGCAGGTAGAAAAATTGAAAACGTCACGCACGACCCGCATAGGACTTGACTTGACACGCGGGAAAGACAAGTGAAAGTTCTTGGCAGTCTCTCTTCACTCTATTAGCGACCTCCATTGCGCGCGTAGACGAAGCTCGTCTTGTTAATTAAACAGGATACTCAATTTATTTACGGATTTAAATTGCGCATTGAGTACTATTTTCATGACACAAGGTCTATTCTTTTGTCATCCCAGTTCAAAACTAGTTCAGAATTCTTCGAAAAAAGAATAGAACCTCTAATCAGGTTTCTTTTCTTTGAACGTAGTTATTAAACATTAATGAGAATATGCGCCATTGTTATCGCGAGGTCACTATTGATTATTCAGACTTTATTTGTCTAACCTTATTTGGAATTCACATGATTTATACAGTGCAATCTATTTGTATATGTTATATAAATGTAATATATAGTATAAAATGTAGTATACGTTATATAAATGTATATAAATATAAACATGCATCTTATATATCTTGTAAAAGTTAATTATATAGGTATATTGCATACCGTACAGCCTTGGCCGTAAGTATTAAACATTCTCAATTTGTTGCATTTTCTTTAATAATAAAGAAAGATCAGCAAAATATTAAAATTGTTATAAAAATAAATATTACTTTTAATAAAACTGTTTTTTAAATTTATTCTTTGTCAGAAAATGTATGTCAGTTTGTGGGAATACTTTGTATTTATGGCAAAGGCATAGAATAATGCAAAATGAAATTTTATTCAGATATTTAATTGACTCGTGTAGTTTCGAATTAGATCCAAGTTTGCTATAATGAATATCGAAATCTTCGAACTTTTCTTAATTTTTAATAAATAAGAACATTTTTTTTATTTTAAAAGACCAAGCAGAAAAATATTTCTGTATTTTATTATAAGAAACGCGAAATATTTTTATAATATTAGACGCGTTCAAGTTACAAACGATCGATATGCGTTTTAATTAAGCTTTATATTTTCTGCGTGTAGCCGGTATAATCTTCCGATTTGTATTCCCATGTCTTCGAAAGAAATCCATTACGAATATCCCTCGCGCAAAAAATATCGTCTCAATGAACTTCTTTGAGAGCGTTTTTATGGAATGATATGAAAACTGATAAACCGGATTATCTATATACTGAATCACCAAAAGTCCTTTCATTCATAAAGAATTCGCAGAACCTTTTTCCTATGATCTTGATGAAACTTGCTAACAAATTAAAATAATTTCTTACTTCATGTTTCTTAGTTGTAATACTATATATATATAAGGATCAAGGATTGAAAAACCTTGAAAACTATCTCTAAAAATTATGTTTGTATAATATTAGGAAATCGAAAAATATCACATAAATAAAATCTTTTTTCTTCTTAACTAATTTTTTTTCATACTTTTGAATTAAATAAAAATCAAACTCGTATGTGCACAATAAATATTAATTTAATGTTAAATTATTGTAAAAAATAATAGGATGTTTCGATTACATATAATAATCTTCATCAGTTAACGAGTATTAGAATAGAAGATAATTATTAGAATAGTACAAGAATAGAAGTCAACAGAATAAAATTATCTACCTAATTTATTTTTAATAATTAATAATTTTTTCCTATTTATTAATTTCATTCTTGTATTATTCCTCTGTCCTAACTCTTAACTGATGAAGATTACGTGTAGTAATCGAAATGTTCCGTTATTTTTTATAAATAACGAATTAATATTAAATTATTATTTATTAATTTAATATTTATCATCTCTTGATTTTTTTTGCTTATTTCTCGGCCTTCTAAACTTTCTTACTTTCTTATGCTTTTGAAATTACAAAAATTTTATACAAAAATTTTGATAAATTGAAGATTATATCTGCTTATTCTGCAAATAATATTGCTCGCGGGTTTTATCAAGATTGGAAGGAGAGGATTTGTGAATATTGCTTGTCTTCTCATTTGGTAAATCTCTTTGTTTCTCTCTTTCTCTTGTTAAAAAGAAAAATATATATTCTTCTGGGAATCGCACGAGATAATCTCACGAAAATTGTAGACGCGACATATGATAGCGTTTCACTCGGTGCGATTATCGTCTCTTCTGTGCTCCGGTCTCCCGTACTGCGATTACCGCGCGGGTATTCCCCCGGCAATTTTGTACCAAGGTCGATTTAACTTTGAGAGATTATGCTCGCTCGCACTTTGGCTGCAGGCCACTTCGCTCGGGCATCTTATCTGTGCCTACAGACAGGCCGACAGGCTCGTTCTTCGCGATGTCGCTCGCTGTTTTCTCGCGCGAGAGGTCGACGACGGTTAACACGACTGACGGCGATTAGCATCGCTCTTGCGTATGTATGACGTTGCCATATCGCGCCATTATCCCATTTTTCAATGTACCGCGTCTTGTGCCTTCGTTCCTCTTCGTCATCTTTGTCTTCCGATTAATATGAAAATCACAAAGAACGAAACTTTTTTAAATTGAAGTGAATCTTTTTATACGCGGCATTAACATTTTCCATGTCACGGAGTGAAACTTAAAGTATTATGGAATTTTTATTTAATATATTTTTTTATTTAATATATTCAGATTCTGACCAACTTTTATCTGTTTTCTCCAATTAAATTAATTTTAACCTTGATTCGACTTATTCTTCATTTTCTTTCTAATTTTTAAAACTAGAAAAAGATGAAAATTAAGCTTATTATAATCAAATTTTAATTAGAACAACACAAATTTTTAATGAAAAGATAAGAAAGTTTTTGTCATATCAACAAAATACATACATGATTATACTATATGTATCAAAC
>NW_012130150.1:602558-608589 GCF_000143395.1 Atta cephalotes
GAGAGAGAGAGAGAAGAATAAGGAACTGCTGCAAGCGAGCGAATGGCTGCACTTTCTCGCCCTCACTTGATCTATTTAGTATTTAGATTTATTGGTCTTCAAGGGCGAGAGGAACTAATATAGTAACTCGCTCGAGAGACGCACGAGGCCGTATGCTAAGATTGAAAAGAAAATTGCGATAAGATTGGTATATGTATGACCCGTGTGAAAAGGAACGCTGCATCTTTTCTTTTTATAATCACAGACATTCGCACGGAATATTACATAAGTAAATATTTCCGAAACATGCTACTCGATGTTAAACTCGATACTGTCAGATTTCGTATGATTATTATCATAAGCTGCAGTTAAATTAGATAAAGCTATTACTTATTGAAACTAGTGATCATCGTCATTTTAGTAATTTTCTTGCATTACTAATTTTAAATAATATACAGCCGTACAGAGAGTATAGAGGTTACTGTCCAATTGTGTACATAAAATAATATGCATGTTAGAAAAATAATACAAATTTTGAAAAAAATTAATTTTTAAGTATGAATTACTTGCCCTTGAATTGAATTAAAAAGAAATTTTTTTTAAACGTAATGTTAAAATCGGGTTTGAAAAGATTAATTTCTTTTGCATTTTTTTTTCAACAGTAAAGATTTAACTTCTTTTGTAATTAAATAAATCCACTTCGATTTTATAGAGCTTATAAATTGAAAATGTGTTGTTTTAGCACATTTTTTAAATATTCAATTTATAGTTGAAGGAGCTAAAAAATTTAAGGAATTCCAATTTGTCGTCTCAATATTTAATTTTTTTTATATTTTTGAATATAGTAATTTTTACATATATAGATCTCTGAATCGAGAGATATTATATAGTATTCAATTCACTAATAATGACACTCTCGCAAGGGAAGAGACGTAATTTAAATAATAAAGACACTTATTACGTGTATCCAATCACGTACATCTTCTCTGGACAACACCGGAAATGCACGGGCGAACACAATAAACGAAATGTATCGGCACTGTATATTCGCGACTTTACGAGATCGTATTGTATCAGACGAGAAAACTTTCTAATTACACGTCCGCGAGGAGAAGATACTAATTATGACGACGGAAATACGATTTAGGATCGCCGCGGCGAGGGTTAGAAAATCGATAAGCAGTAAGGAACGAGCGTGTCGGGCCGTGGGATTTATCGGCGATTAGAGAACTAGCGTTAGCACGCTTGAGAGAGAAGTCCAGGCGAGAGAGCCAGGGAGAGAAGGACTCTCAAGGAAGGGCTCGGAAAAGCAACGCTTGGTGCTCTTGGACTTTTGTTGCACGGTCGCTAGGTATAGATAATTAAGGATAATGGAGACGCCTGAGGGAAGACAGGAATAGATGAGGCATTTCCAGATGATGGAATATTATGAATAGCACCTTACCGGATACTGCATGCACGTATAGATAATCGGCAAACTGGTTCTAACTCTTGCAGCATTTTCTATTCCGCGTTCGCTGAAAAGCGTCTGGCTGATTCGTTCTGATATGCTTTGATAAATATTGAATGGAACTCGCTATGGTTTAATTAAAATATTATCTGCTTAAAACGTTTTAAAATTATCAATTTTCATTGATCTTGGTTTATAAGTAATTATAAAAAAATTTGTAAATTATACATATAAATAATATGTAAAAATTAAACAATTTGTGGACATACAGATATAAGATTGTACATTTATAATTGCTCGCTATAATTTGTGGTTTTACATGAAATTTTTTTACAGTATGATTTTATTTTTATATTGTCCAATTTTTTAAGATTTTTATATTTAATTTGATTGTAATGATAAATTGCGTGTACGACAAATTTTATGTCAATTAAAATATCTTACAATGAAGATCGAGGATCTGTTTGAAATATTGTTTTTTTACTGTTCATCATCATTGTAATTTATTTGTGATGACATTTCTTTTACTAACAATTGCTTTCATCACATTTCGAGTCCTTTATTATCCATAGAAAATTCCCTCTACGACTAAACATACCAATTATCTAACTGTTTATTCTGTGGAGATATTCTCACGGATGATTTTGTGTGCACAGCCATGAATTGTCCGTTCGTCTTCGAATGCGAAATTTCGCGGAAATTTACTTCTCACGCAAATCATCGTCGGCATTAATCACTCGGACTTTCGTGGCATATAAGCGTAGCATTGTAAATAAACGGATGATGATAATTTACGCCGCGATGGGCAATCAATGCGCGTATAGAGCACAAATCCGCACGCCAAATGGATTTACTCTAATCGCTCTCTCGCGTTACAGGAGAGGAGGATAGATACAAATTGCGATGTGTTGCGAGACTTGGGCTCGCTTGTTACACCACGTGCTCATTACCCATAATATTACCGACTTATTACTCATACCAAGAGTCAAACGATGCGCGCGACCTCGATGTAATTGCGAGTCAAAAACTGAAGATACTTTCGCAATTTTTTGTGCTATACGTTGTCAATATCGCCTCTTCGCTAATTGAATGGCAAATTGCGCGCGAAACCGCACATTCACATTTTGACTTGCGTTTGCTGTTTTACAAGAATTCTTTCTGCTTTATTTCAATATTGCTTTGTTTGTTCAACTACGTGTGATCGTCGCGATGTGCAACTCTACTTTTAAATATTTGACTAAATCAAAACGACCTTGCCATTAATGACGGAAACTTTTAATTTTGAATTACGTTAACAGGAAGTCCCACCCATGTCCGCATCTGATATATAATTTTCAGCTTGAATCACGAAAATCCAAGGATCAATGTTCTTTTTATTGTATTTTACATTGCACGTAATAATAATAATATGTAATATGATTTATCTTGAATTTACTGATTATATAATTTAGCTAACCGAGACCAGTCACGGTTAATTAATTAAGACTTGTCATTCGATAATTATCTATGTGTTCTAAGTATGAACGGCGGACACTATTATATACAATTTGATATTTGTAGACATATTTTAAATTTGGCATTGATCATTTGCCACTGTCTGTACAACGATACCTATATAAATACTGATACAGATTTTTTGCAAAATTTCTCTAACGCCATAAGTTTTTTTTTAGTTAAAAATACATAAGAATTATTATTCAAGTGTTGAGGAACAAAAATCAATATTATTATTATATTATTATATATTAATATGGTTATATTATTATTTTATTGTTTTTTTTATTTTATTATTACTTTTTATATTATATGATTATGTCAGGATAATTAAACATTTATCTTTGAGAATTTTATACTATAAAAGGACATTATTCAGTAAGGATTAATGTGATTAATAACTTTTCGTTTCGCAAGAGAATGACTTTATATGATTTTTTACACGCGCCAATCCAATTTCTGATGACCTCGTCTTTGGAAGCACATTCCGGATGGGAAAGGGAAGCGGCACCCATATCCGGCAAAAACTGCTTTCATCGTCATCCACAATGCAGTCCAAAGTGTGTCTCCCTTTGGTTCATTGTGTCATTGTCCCCATTTTGAGAAATATTCTTTCTTTGAACATGACTTCTCCTTCGAGTCGCGATAACAGTGAATCTTTTTACTCGACAAGTGCGTCGTCGACTTCTGTTCTAACTTCAAGTCGCGATAATATCGTGTCATTGCGGATTATGTAACTATCGGCTTGAAATATGTAAATTTTTCTATACATAGTGAAAACGAGGGCAAGGACGTGTCTCGACGACTCATTTTGCTTCTCAGCATAAAAGACTTTAAACTTTTCATGCCTAATGGATTATGTTTGTCTCGTAAAAAAATAAATCGGCAAACATTTTGCTAGTTCAATATATATTTATGAAGGATTACAAATTATGTAAAACATTTGTGATTTGTTAGGAAAAAAATATTTATGCGAAAAAATTAAAAATAAAAAAGATCAAAAATTAAGTGCCGTTATTAGAGATGTGCGAACCAAAGTTTTTTTATCGAATCAAATCAAATCGAATTTTACTTTTTTGTTCCGAATTTTAATATGTATAAACAATAAGAAAGGATTTTATCTGTTTTGCTTATTAGTGAGAAATATGATTTTAGAAAATTGTTAATATATTATTTCTATTTGAGCTTCTTAAATTCAAAATTTTTGCATTTCTCAAATCTCTCAAAAGAGATTCAAATCTGAATTTAATTTTATTCGAATAGTTTGCATTTCTAATAGTTACAATTTTTAACAATTGTGCAACAGATATCTATTTTTGAAAGATATTTTATTGATTCACATATAAAATAGTTCATTTAGATAGATTTTTAATTTAGATTTTTAATTTATTTTTTTGTAAAAAATTTTTTGGAAGACTTTTTTTTTAACGCAGAATAGATATTAGAATTTTTTTTTGAAGAAACAAACTTCGTGAACCGTGAATCCGCTATTGAATTTTGATTCATTCTTACGATTTGATAAATCTCGAGGTCAACTAATGTCAGGATTACTTTTTTCTTACTGCCACTATCATTCGTCAAGCTTTTATGACGGAGAATGATATACGAATCATCTCTCACGCTTTCTTCCTCTTTCTCTCGCTATTATTGTTTAACAAATAGGTTGCGATAAATGATAAAGCCAGCTGTTTATCTAGTTGGAGCTCAACAATACTCTTCTCAGATTAAAGAGATGATTTCTGAAGCGTAATCTACAGTAGTCCATGAGAGAACTGGGTACTCAGCATAGTCTTCGAAGAAAGTTTAGTTCCACAATACAGATTTCTTGTTGAGATAAGGAGTCGCTTCACTGGACTTTCATACAACTCGTAAATTACGAGAAGATACATCTTGGAAAATGTGGCGTAAATGAAGTAAGCAATAGAGAAAAAAATCTACTCCACTCGTTGATGAAACGATTAATTATCTCTTGACATTCAGTAGTTCTCTGATATAAGTATAAGCGTCGATAGTTTGCAGAAAATTGTTGTTTTGATTACAACGCTATAATTTTCATGTTGCGAGGTGGCAATCACATAATCGTTGGAAAACGGGATGAGATCATTGCTTGATTACTCGACGAGGCGTAACGCGTTTTCCTATAGAAGTGTTTTAATATATTCCAATATTTAAAATATCGTGTTTTTAAGTTGATTGTAACAAAAATATCAACTCATAGTATAAATAAATAAATAATAATAATAAATTAATATGAATAATTATTATGAATTAATCTATATAATATTATATAAACTATTTATATAATATTATATAAAAAAATAAACAAAAATTTTACAAAAATTATTATATCATAAAATTATATGTTGGAAATTAGCAGCTACTATATAATATAATTGTCATAGCTTTTTTTTAATGTCTTGAGATTTGCATCATCGGTGCGTCTCGTCGATTTTTTCGGCGATGTTTGACTTTTTATAAATCAAGCAATAAATTCAGAATTTACTTGTTGACTCATAAGTGCGATTCAATCGTGGTTTGATCGGCAAGCAGCGATCGACATTGTAATTAATAATTTAACAAACTCGATCGATGACGAAGACTAGATCGTCACGCTGGTGTTCCAATTGGTGGCGCAATAATGATCCTTCCCGTATAATCGGCGGCATTCCTACGTCGAGACAGCAATTAATGATCCAGAAACAATTCAATCCGATTCAATGCGCGGCTCGTATGCTTGTATCGCTATCCCGAGATCATCGCGCGGAAGAGCCCGTTTCGTGGGAGAGAGAGAGCACGGGACGAAAATTATTAATAACAAACCCTATTAGCGTGCAATGAATGTACGGTGATCCTCGTATCGCGGATCGTCGGTTTGTGTCGTGAGAAAGAAATTAATTCGTTGCATTAGATGAAATTATTTCCTTTTTTTATTATAACAGCAATATTAGATCTTTTACTATATGTGGAAATATTTAGAAAAATAATCTTATCTTATCTCTCTCTCTCTCTCTCTCNCTCTNTCTCTCTCTCTCTCGTCTACTCTACTCGTACTCTACTACTACGTACGTACGTACGTACGTACGTACGTACGTACGTACGTACGTACTA
>NW_012130150.1:611250-631955 GCF_000143395.1 Atta cephalotes
ATATATATATATATATATATATACATATATATATATATATATATATATATATATACCTTTAATCTGTATATTAAAAATAAATGTAAACATATATCAATAAAAGTAATTAAAAAAATTCTATAAATTATAGTTTTTTAGTTATTAGTTTTTTAGTTTGCTAAAAAATTAATATGCTATTACTAGTAAAGAAGTATTGTGTAACAGGTTTAATAATAGCGAACGGTATAGTTATTCGCAACAATGTAGTCACTATTATTACATGCGAAACTCCCACATATTGAATCTATACATTTATTGTAACTCATGTCGATATTAATTGTACAGCATGATGTAGCAAGATTTTTATTACTTTTATTGGATTAGGTTTTATTTGAAATAAGTATATCACTTCTTACAAGGATATTTACTTGAATAGCTGAATATCTATATGTAAATGAAATTGGAGAAAGATTTGGGGCAAAAGAAAGAATTTATCTTATTTGCATTTTTACAATTTTCTAAATAACTTACTCTTTCCTGTGCAATTAACGATTCTTCGAATAGTCAAAAACAAAAGCGAAAGTTTATCCTCTGAAACATTTTTAGAGCACGAGAGGAAACTTTCTATGATATACAAGTTCTAGCGAAGATATAAAGAATTAACTTTAAATGGCAGTATTCTCACGTCGGGATGCTAATAGCGTCGAATAGTCATGTAAATTTTCTATCTTATGCAGCACTTGAGAGAACCAAAACAAGAAATTCTGTCAAAGGTTTGACATTGATTAGATTAAGCCCCGCCTAAACACTACACTTGATTCTTTTTGCATGTTCTAAAACGAGTTGCTCTATGGGATTACTTGTTTTTTACGTGTAACTTTTGAATCAAACGAGCCGATGCTGTCAGGCGAGTGCATCTAAGTGCATTTTCGGAGAAAGATGCAACCGCGGCCATTTCACACTCGATGTCGTGTCGAAAGGTTGACAAAGTTTATCTCACGAGTATATCTAAAGATTCCCTTCTCAATTCGGTGTCAGGTGTCCTTCCCTGTTGGGCATAACGACTCGTGTCTCATCGGAGATTAAATCCGTTCGTTCGCGAAATAAATATTCGAACCGGCTAGCGACGCGTTGCAGTCCGTCGATTTCAGATAATGTCAGGATCTGATCTTCTTCGGAGTAGCGCAACCTGATTTGTGCGTTGGATACATGAATTTGTGAAGAGTAGAAGCTAGAATCAAAGATTAGGATTACATAGCTTTTGAATGTAATGTTTGCCTAATTTTTATGTGTAATTAGTTTACAAGAACATGCATTGAGAGAACAGTTTTTGGTACGTGTGATTATAATTATATGTTATCTTTATTATAATTAATATTATAACTGATAATATTATTTTCACTGCCAACTATATATATTTGTTGACAGAATCATACATATAGTTACAATTACTATAAAATAATTTATTGAACTATATATTCTATATATATTATATATATATGGGCATTAAAACTTGTGTAGTTTTCACCACTATGTCTTTTTCTGTAAGCATATACTTAACAAAAAAGAATAATTTTATATGTATTTTTATTTAATTTCTTCCTAAAAGACATTTCAAAAAATTACAATTACTTTTTAACTATATATTATGCAGCATTCATACTTTGAATTACAATTCTCAACACCTACAGTCTGTGATCTGTCTCACGCCTCGAAATTACGGACTCTTCGCATTTGCGCGACGTTAACGTGTATACTTTCGCTACGTAATTAAGCTCGTCTTGAAGCTAGGCAGGTTAATCTCGGCAAGGAGATCAAATGTGCTTATCACGATGCGAGCCCGCGAGGATAATGAGGACCTCTCTGTGAGTAATAGTAGTTTTTTCGAGCCAGCCTCCACGCTTAAAGTGTTATCCGGCAACCGGCTATTCTCCCGAGTATCCTCTTACGCCAAGGGGATTCTACCAACGTTAGGGTTCTGGAGGGCAGTTTGTGTTGCTACCGCCTACCGTCGGAGAGCCCTTGCAGAAAGCGGACATTAAAACCCAAAGGATTAATGTCCCTATCCGCCGAGGTGCATTGTGACGCTCGGCGAAGATCGCGCGAGAGTCGCGTCGCGCGATACATCACTCTTCCGTTTACAGCCCCAGTCCAGCCCGTTGCGTACCCGATTCGTACACGGTTGCGTCCTAAGCTCAGGCAAAGTTATATTAATGATACCGTCGTTAGTTGCACGCCGGGACACTTGTATGGTTGTTCTTGCCCGGGAAGAAGTGCAGCTTGATAAACACGCGCGCCATATTCGCTAAAGTACGCGATACATATGCATGAATACGACGTTGGAGTGTTAGAGTACATATAAGTACGAGTTTTATTTACTTTACCGAAGAAGAAGCGACAATTTTTTTCGGTAGCTCGTCTTTCCTTTTAAATTTTCCAGTACTTCGTATATTATCGATTATTAAAGTTTTTTAATTCGGAAGATTTTTATATATAATAAATTTTTAATTTGATTGCTCGAAAGTAGAATAAAATTGTATGTAGGAACAGAATAAAGTTTTAATTTTGAGGACCCATTAAAAAATAAATGAAAAATTCGAGATTTGTTTGGTTCTTACAGGAATTTTAGATTTACTACCTAATTTTTGAAAGGTGAAGAAGAGAATATTTTTAAAATAATAATTTTTTCCTTTTTATTTACAAAATTTTGTAAATTGTTGTTAACAAAAACATTGTAAATGTTAAAATTACATTTCCTTTTATATTTTCTGTCTTGCATTCATTCTCGTTGGAACAAAATTGTTCATAATATGTAACGCTATTAATAGAGAAACAATTTGTAACGCTATATAATTCAGATTTTTTAAAAATAAAATTATTCTGCTTTCATGAGAAATCCTTCAATTTAATGTAGTTATAGAAATTCAGATATTCTATAGCATGAGAAGATTAATCTCGATTTAATTTCAAGTCTCCAGCCTTGATTTCTATTATACACACACATAACTACGCTATCTCAGAACAGCTATTTAAACCTGCGATCGATTTCATCGTCTTTTCGTCGATTAAGGTTAAAGGGTTAAGAGGGTTTTCCGTTCTCCTGAACTTTTTTGCACTTGTTTCGTTCTCTTTCTCTTCTATATCTTTCCTGTTTTTTCTCGGTTGCAACTGGCTGTTTCGTGGATATCAGGGAACCCATCTCGTTTATTAAAGTTTGAGAGGTGCCACTTTCTAGTTGGGCGGAGATGAAGGCAACTCCAGGAGATTGGTTCGATGCTATCCCAAGCTTGCCCGTCAATTTCGAGCAATTAATGAAAGATTCATCCCGCCGGCGATTCTTCGATGAAAGTATTGAGGAAGCAGTTACAAATTGTTTTGTGTGGGCGAGTGGCTTCGTTAGTTCGAGTAATTAATCCGATCTGATTCTTATCTGAGAATAAAAGGGAGCGCTCTGCTCCTTCGTTATTTAAATTCACTGATTTTAAAGTATTACATTTCCTAATCTTGAAGCATCATTTGTCTTTCTATTTCATTTACGTATCTGATTAACTATTGCAATTTATTGATGTAATTATTTTACTGATAATTATATAAATTATATTGTGCATTCTAAACTTTTTTTTTGAGAGAGAAAAAGTCTGGAATATATTATAAGAAATTACTGTATATATTTTATTACATTTTTTTAAAGATAAATAAAGAGAAATGACTTTCCACAAATCGACAGCCACATATTAGAGACCAATTTATGAGATGACAATCAGTCTCTTGCGATCTCTTCCTGCCCAGAATTTCTTGTGTAATAACGGTTGTTTCAGAAATAATGAAAGAGAAACTTTTGCTGATGACAATGCGCGCGAGAAGGGCTAAATGGCGGAAATGGGACGATCCCTAGATTGAGTTGAGACATTCCGAGTCTTTTCGTCCGATCTTTCACTTCCACAGTGATTAAATCGCGCTGTACTATCTCCAAGTACATTCACGTCGTATTTTTGTTCACGTGGCGAAAGGAAGATATTTCTAAATGCTGCGACACGTTCCAATACCTTTCTAACGTTTGAGATAATCATTTTCTATAAAGCAAGTGAAAGCAAATTATAAAGTATTTAGAAAAATTTCCGAAGTAATATTCTTATAAGACAAGTTTATTAAATACATATTTTCTCAATAGTGTTAATAAAATTAGTTAGCTCATTTTTCCTTATTTCAAAAGGACACAATTTAGAAAACATGATTTTCAAGTTATTACTATGAACGAGTTAGGTAAATATAATCCTGTTAATTACTACAAGTGAATTAATTTAACTTCATAAAAAGTCATTAAAATCGTTATAACGCAGAAAGGA
The DNA here is from genome assembly GCF_000143395.1 of Atta cephalotes. NCBI lineage: Eukaryota > Metazoa > Arthropoda > Insecta > Hymenoptera > Formicidae > Atta > Atta cephalotes. The sequence goes on from NW_012130150.1 coordinate 615,576, forward strand.
TTAAAAACAAATCGTTAAAATTAAAAAAGGATAGTTTTTTAATGATTATGAAATAGAACTAAATAAAAATAATATTTGATCATGTTAAAATATGTTCTTTTTACTGATGTTATTTAATTAGTCATTTGATTTTCTGTTCAATTGAAAAAATAGTTTCTCCCTTTTTCTGGAAAATTTATTAACTTTTTTAAGTTACATCATTTTTAAAGTGAAGAAGCAACATCGAAATTTACAATTCCAATGTTTCATAAAAAAGGAGCATGAAATAGATCAGGCAGATCAAAATGCAATGAACTCAAATATGAACTCGCTCTCTATGAACTCGCTGATCTAAATTACAGGCATAGATAACACATTAGTGAGCTGCGATTCCTTTTTCGAAGATCGAGTTAAGCTTGTTGCTTGTTATAAAGATTCTTTTTAGTGGCGAGCATTTTTGTAGCAGTTTACAGAGTGCTGCGACTTTGAAAGTAACACTATACCTATCATTCGATCATCGGTCGCTCGGGAGGAGCTAACGTTTCATTCCGGCTCAACGAGTCTACCTGAAAAATAACTGCGGTCTGTAATGGTCGCGCGTACCTACTCACGTGCTTACCGTACTCTTAGAATTCTTCCAACAGCAAAATCCCATCTATCTAGAAACTGCGTGTTGCATCAGCGACGGATTCGATCGACGTTTTTGCATCGTGATTTCATAAGCGCGGAAGAGAGACCGCATACGTCGAGAAATACAGGGAATTTCGATTACTGCATGTTATTATTCGGCAGAAAATTGAACTCCGTGATCGAGATTACAAAAGTATTAAAGTATTTTCGCCCCGCAGAAAATTGAATTCCCTAATTGTCAGTATTATGAAATCCTGAAAATATGAATAATATTTACATTGATATATCGTCGATTTTCTTAAAAATCTTTTATTCATTATTCTCTTTCTTTTTCTATCGAATTTCTTTTTCTTAACCTTAATTGATACCTATTCACGAGTCCAGTGAACATATTTTTTCATTTGTGTGTCCAATCTCCAAATAGCTAGTGAAAAATTGTTTATAACAAATGTTCTTCACAATTTTACGTTTTAAATTCATAATCATAATGTTAAATTATGTCTAATTTGAGTTATATAGATTATTTTTGGCATAAAATAATTTCTTTTTTTAAAAAAACGATTACGTTCAAATTTCAAATTTATGTTCAAATTTTCTTAGAAATTAGATTTCTCAAATAAGGATTAAATCAGTACAGATGTTGCAAGATGTTTATTACGGTAAATTGCGTAATTATATGCGAGTTCGCGTTAATCAGGTGGTATCAAGTATATCGAGTGTGGATTTGATTTTTCTAGGCGTGTATTTTCTTTAGAGCTTTAGAGCTGAAGTTTATTCTCTACTCATCGAGCCACTCGATGATAGCACGAATGTCTTTCTTTAATGTCCATTAATTGGAAACGCCATAATATCTCACGATGGCGTAAACGGATTAATTCTAATGTATGCCTACGGATAAAATCGCCGAGACGAAGAAGCGGAGTTCGTTTGAGCGATAATGATCTCCGTATAAGAACTCACAAACGAACACATAATCCAGCCAGTAATACGCTTTTGGTTGATTGCCACTGAATGAGATTTTCATGGAAAAGTATATGATATATATGTTTGCTAGGCGGATCTATACATTTCTGCAATATTCGTCAAAAGATTTACTCTCCACCGGTATCTGTCATATTATTCTCGCGTTAATATCGCAAAGTAAAATGTAAGTCGCAGTTAACATACAGTAAGATATTAATAATAATGAAATAAGGATTACTCGCAATACGTGATAAGGCAATTGAAAACGTACGATAAAAATAAGACGATGAAATAGTTTGAAACAAGAAGTTCTTATTATTGAAAATAGCAACTTAAATTTAGAAATTATTTGTAAAAATATAAGGGAGGAAAATAAATTTGAAGGTCCGTATAAACATCATTTATTATTTTTGTACTGAGTTTACTTTTAACCTTTGGAGCTGAATGAGTTTATTGAACCCACTCAATTATAAATCCTTTTATAAAAAAATGTCAAACAATTTAATTTTCTTTGTGTTTATAGATTTAAATATTTTTCGTCTTACATAATTATGTAAGAATTTCAAATATAATGAGCAAAGCTGCAAAAAGCTTTGATAGTTTAATGAGTCTAATCATCCTACATAATTCTTTTGATGGCCTAATAACATTATTTTTCAAATCTATATCTAACTAAATTTTTAAATCTTTCAGCAAAATTGTTTTTTCTATGTAGTTTTTTGTATACTTTTTTGTATACAATACTTAGTTTTACAATAATCATGTCATGTATATATGCATCTGCGTGCGCATTTTTATTGAAGCGTTGAGGAATCGCTGTCGATTTAACGCGAGAAAAAAAATACAAGCCCCAGGTTAGAGGCAGGTTTGCCGCACTCGTTGGCAATCTAATCCACCGCATTCCAACCGTCGAGGTGTCCGAGAACACGAACTAGTAAGCCGCCGTCACCTCTAAGGCACACCTCGCTTGTAATATGCAGATGAGAATATAAATATGAAACATGAGATCAACGGAGCCACTTACAGATCGCGCTGCATCGCGGATGCGACCACGAGAAGGAGATGGTAGAAGATAGAGGAAAGGAGGAGGTGAGGCCTCGCCAAAGTGTTGGAAAGATCGAAGGAAGGAGAAGCGGAGGCCAAAGGATTGAACGAGGAAAGAGAGAATGTCTCGTTGGTGCGCAGGAAATGGTCATCGGCGGTCGACTTACATCAGATCGTCCTGCGGCGTCGGACCGGGTAACGAGAGGTCTCGGTATCGTCGCGCATAGGTGGTCTATTTCTACTGCGGGCTCTTATCGCGCATTGCGAGCGCTATGAAATACGCGACACTTAGACTCTTAATCGAGATGAAGAGAACCGACGCGTTAGAACGATGTTAAGTTGCGATACCTTTAGAATTCGGCGCAATTTGGCGAAAAACAGAAATATGCTTTATCGATGCGAATGAATCAAGTTATAAACAAGTTCTATAACAGTGCAACAAGTGCCAGTAAAGATTCATGTGAGATCAACAGCTGAAAATTTAGATCTTTCTTGATTCTTTTTACATTCTGTCTGATATCTTTCTATTATGTTTTAATTATTATTTTAGTTTAGTTATTAATTTATTATTTTCTATGAATGAAGACGACCAAATTGAATTTGAATTTTCCGTTTTCTATTTGGTTCTTAAGACAAAATTGTATCAAGTCAAAATGATGTGACACTCTGTTCTTATTGAAACAAAATTGTTTACAATACGATGCTACCGATAGAGAACAATTTGGCTTAATAATCCAGATAAAAAAATTGAATTTATTTGGTTTTTGTGGAAACCCTTTAATTCAATATCGAGGTTAAATTTATTTCTCCTTGTCGTCATGTCGAACAAATTTAATATTTTCATCTACACTTTAACGATTCTCACTCATTATTTCATTATGTTTCCTTCGACTACGCTTCGACAACACCCGTGCATTGACCTCCGTACCGTAAAAGTGTAGGGCACGGATCTGATCGCCCTCCGGCGACGGCGGATTAACGAGGAGGTCCTAGATCGTAAAGCATAGGTCTCTGTAAGTGCGCTTTGTCGTCCCGACAGATAAGCGCGACGTAAGTATTACACACTGTAAGACACCGTGCGTTCATCGACACATCCGTTGTATCGATTTACCGCTGCAACATCGTCTCTTGGTCTTCGAAAAAAACTTCTCGCTAAAGTGTATGTATAAATTTGGTGGTTGCTCGACGAGTGTACGACTGCGATGCGCACTTACGCAACTGTCATGAGTCGTGTATAGTATTTGTCTTAAATGCAACGAAGAATTTGTTTTAAATGAACAAAGAATTTCTTTCTTTGAATTGATATTTTGTTTATTGATTTTTTTTATTTGTTCAACGTTAAAAGCACAAATATTTTCTTTTTGCAATATTTTAAATCATTTTATCTCTTCTATGATAATCACATTTATGATTATGAGAGAAAAATTTTTGGTGTTCTATAATTATAATAATTATATGATAAAGTAATTATTAAGAGCTCTATTTTTATAATTATAAATTAATTGTCAGTTTAATAATAATCATCATATCATGGCTTTAAAATATTTAGAAATAATGATATGTTCGTTAATTAATAATCCATAATAATCGCTAGTGTTTCCAAGTAAAGATTATTATTACTCCGATATTGGAATGATTAGAAACTTTAATATTTTCACTTTGCATCAGGATTAATTAATTTCCTGCATTCTATCAGTTTCGATTCATTTCTTTGGTATGAAAATTAAAATTGCATAAAGTGGATGATTCTCAGAAAGTATATTTATATTTAGTTATAGTGATTTAAGATCAATTTGGTTAATCTTTTACAATACCATTTTCTGTTTTCTCTCTTCTCAATTCTGCTTTGTTTTCTCCTCGATTTATACAGTAACGATTTATACGGTCATTAAGCATGAGGACTGTTCTTGGAAATGAACATGTAAAAATGCTCAAATGTAAATTAAAACTGTTAACTCTAATTTACAAGTATCTCCTCTTCCACCTTATTTATTCATTTCGAAACTGTTAATCATCATCGGCATGCGGTGAAATTAAGGTGCAAACTCATTAGTCATTTCTTTTGGAATTCTGGACGGTGGCTAAAGACATTCCCGCAGTTGTGAATCACGTATGATTTATGCTTTCTTTCATATTTTACAGACATATAAGATGTACATCTAAAATAAAAATTTGTAATTTACACAAATATTTGTCAAGAAAATATTTAAATGTACATCATAACATTATTCTTTATGTCCGTTGAGTTAAAACTTGGTCGATCAAAAGTTTTTCTAGACAATTATATATTTTGAACTCAATAACAAATAAAAATAAAAATATTGTTTGGATGAAAGCATTTTATAATTTTCCAATCTACTAATTATATGATTAATTTATATTCACAATATATCACGTGAATAGAATTGAAAGTTATTAGCGCTAAACAATCTCACGTAAAAATTCAGGAATTATTATCCTATTCATAATTCTTTCGCAATATAACACGACTGTGGTCGTGAAAGGTGCAAATTTAATAAGCAATTCTTCACTAGGCTTTTCTCAAGAGAGAGCCATGTATCTCTAAAGCGAACTACTTATTGAAATCTAAAAACCGATTGATGATTGGAACGAACGATAATCAACCGCGTCTCTCGGGACGCGACGATTTCTTTTCTGCGACACCGCGGGAATACGCGCGTACTTTCGTGCGAGTCGCTGCGGTCTTATGAATATAATGTCGTCACGATTCCACGCTTGATTGTGAAACCATGAGCGGTGCAATGCTGCACGTACTAAACAATGGCCGCATCGTGCCGTTCTTGGCTATCATTCGCGTGCTTGCGCGTGCCGGATGAAGAAATCCATATGCCTGACTTTGAGAAACGTTCGATCGACAGCTAGTTCAATTCTCGATCGATCAATAAAGCGATTAAGCTGTATCGACTTTTTTTGTAAGTCGGAAAGTCTAGTTTCTTTCTAATGGTACTAATAAGGCGTGACTACGTGTCTCGAGAGAAAGCCGCAGGAGAATTATGATTGTCAGTAGTTTACACGCATTAAAACTTTATCAACATTCATATCTTTATCAGTAAAGAATCTAAATATTCTGTTTTTGTATTAAATTTTTAACATGTTTGAGTATTAATTTACATAATATAATTGTCATTTGATTTTTTTTTGTTAAATTGATATTCAATATTTCTTAGTGTTAATATAACACAATTTATAAGTAAATGAACAACGAACAGTTAAAAATAACTTTAACACATAAATTCTAAGAGAGAGATAGGTAAATGAATAAATTTATTAATTTGACGTACTAAAAGTTAATTTTATTGAAACGTGTTAATTTAACATGTTATAAATGTTAATTTTACTGAAAAAATATGCATTTACAATTTGTTTACAAATTGTATCACTTACATTTTTTCGTGTTAATTTTTAACGTAATATTTATGTTACTTTCTAATACATTATCTTATTGTTAAATTAGAATGGATTTGGGTCACGTGAAAATATTTTTAACATAGATTTTCTAAAAACTATATATCTGAAGTTTTCCAAGTTTTTAGGTAATGATAACATAAGAGAGAATTTACATTTTAAGCATTATATTTGAGGTCCGGAACGTCGACGCGCCTTTGAGTAACGTTGCTTTATGCAACATGACACGCGTTGCGCTTGCAAAGTATTGCGAATCCGACGTCTGGTAATGTGGCCGGGTACAATGGCAGGAAGACGGTTGAGAGAGCATTTTGCGGCTCTGCGTTGTGTGTCGAGATAAAGAGGAGGAGATGGTGAAGGAGGAGAAGAAGGAGGAGACAGGCGAGGCAAACGAACGAAACCATCTCTTCGGTTATCGGACGAAGAGCTGCCCTCGTCCTACTCCTCCTACGATAAATCCCGCGAATGTATCTCTCGCGGTTGATGCAGCGAGCCGCACGACGCGGTTGGGCTCTGTTATTTGTCTACAGGCTGCAGAATTGCGCACCATAAAATTATCGGCGAACGGGGCGTGCGTGCGTGCGCCGCGCCGACGAGGAACGTGACCGTGAACAGGCAGGAACAGCCAAACAACGAGGTGCCTTTTCTTGCACGCGCGATCGGATCACTCGTTAACCCCTGCGTATACCGTGGAAATAATTAAACTCGTGAGTGGCATAAAAATCTCGCGGCGCGCCGTTAAATCGATTGAGAAATTCGTGACTGGAGGATATGGCGAATATAAAACGTTTCTTTCCTTTGCTCGGAGACTAAATTAAATTTTTCAGAATTATATCGGCTAGGACTTTATTTTACATAATTCTGATTTTTTTTATTTAATCATCTTTATTTATATAATCGTATATAATCGAAAGATTCCCATAAAAATTAAATGCGTCTTTGAAAAATATTTTCTAAACTATCTGAATTATTACACCAAATTGTTTTCTATCAGTAGCGTCACATCGTGAACAATTTGTTCCAGCAAGAATTAAACATACACAAAAACGGGAAATACAAGAGTTTAATATTAGCAAAGAATGTTTTTGTTGAGAGCAATTTATACATTTTGTAAATGAAAAGAGTTGTTATACTTTATATATAATACTCTTTATTTTTTGAATAATTAGATATAATTTGGTTTAGGAATTGCAATTATTATCTATGTTCTTTATGAGTTTATATGTAATTATTCCGGGTAAATGACTCCTTGACATATCGAGAACTTAGCCGAGCTCATTGATAGTCGAATTATGTTCTCGTGAAGCGCAAGCTTGATAATGTGTTGAAACTTTCACGAACATAATTCTATCGTTAATTCTATCGTTAATCGAGAGAAAAGTGGTTGTCGATGTCACACATGGAGTTTTCTTTCTAAATTGCTGATTAGATTACATGCCAAACTGCCGACAAAAAAAATCTGCCTTGGCTTTTAACACTTTTTCCTCGTATTGGAATCGTCAACAGGAATACCGGTTGCACAACGAGGCTCATTATCACGACGCAAGCTTTGGAAGTCGAGTTAGTTTAGCGCTTGTTTATTAGAGGATCGTTAATAATGAATCCGTGCGGCGTGTCTCACCGCATAACGCGCGGATTATCGCGAATGAAAATACGTTTTCTCTTTGAAGTATGTGGCACGAGGACGTTCTTTATGACTGCCTCTTGTCACCAGCGTGCGGCTTGGCGTGGTGCGGCGCATGATTCGCATTACGATGCGTGTCGTCCGAGTGGGTTAAATATGTACGCGCCTCGTATGGCGTTTCAAGGAACTCTGATTCACTTTATTAAACTGGCCTCCAGATCTAAATCGGCGATCGCGCCTTTTCCTGATCGTCAACGTGATTTTTTTCAGCTTATTAACGCGCCGGAAATAAGTACACACAGAAAGAACAAAGTATTTGTTGATGTAAAATTTTAACTGGATATAGATCTGAATTTTTGTTAGAGGTTTAAAATAATTATGTAAGAGACTCAAGCATGAGTAATGTAAAAAGTTTTACTTTTGAAATATATATCTTACATTTGAAATGTTCAATTCAGATACAAACATTAATTTTTACTATTTATTTTTCTAACATTTTTCATAATTTTAATCCTCCGTCATCCAAATTTCTCTCTGTGTAGAGAAATGATTTAGCAGAAATTGAACCGAGAAGAAAGAAGATATTTTTACATGAATACTGCAATTTGAAATCAGACTTTTGTAATTATAGTACATAAATTGTATGATATATCATATAATTATGATATATTATAAATTTTAATACGACAAATTTGATTTCCATCCGTAGATTCTCTTATAATGAGTTTTTACTGCAATATCTCTCCAAGTATTATTCGTGGTTGAGAGCCGTGCCGACATCCTAAAATCAATATGCATAAATCATCATTATTGAACAGCATCCGCTTTTTAGCTGTCATCGTGCACTTTATGGACAACGTCCATATTGTATAATGCAACGTAAACGTCTGCATTTATGCCCTGTAAACGGACGCGCATTGATTGCACTTATCAGAATAACCTGTAGCAACAAGCATTTATGTGCACGAAAAGAAAGATTTTGCTGAATATTAAAAAATTTAATTAAATATAAATATAAAACTAATTTTTTTTGAATCATTAAAATAATTATGTACAGTTGGAAAATTTGTAACATCAACGCTTAATTGTTCATCTACATAATTATTTTGATGGTTGAACAAAATTATTTTCAGAACAAAATTTTTCAATGCTTCAGTAATACCGTTCTTTCCGGACATGCAATTTATCTGCCGTTTCCGGACATAAAAATAATTATATGTGAGTGCGCAATCTTCACGAGAATAAACTTTCGCAAGTTTCGTGTTTTCCTTTGAATATTCGGGAGAAGGAGACGATCCGTGACGATATGGTCAGCCTACTTTCATAAGCAGAAAGCGCATCGTGGCACGTGCATCTTTAACCTTTGCTCGTTTTTGGTTCAAGAGATCACGAAGCCCTTGGTGTGTACACTAATTGATCAGGCCTAAGCGCAATTCCAAGCTGCGATGCCCTTAGGGTTCCTACAGATTCGATAATGAAGATGCGCTAGCACGACCCTTCCTAGAAATGCAATGATGCACTCTTCTCTACCTTTCTTCCTACATTCATCTTTTCTTTTTTTTTCTCCCGGTCATTCCTATGCATCGGGATACGTTTAACAGCCTCTTAAATGTATTGTGTCTGGCTCTGCTGAACTATTATAAATGTTCGAAAATGTATCTCGATTCTATCCGCGGGTGTCTATAAATTTGGTTAATAGAGTGACTTTGTCTTCTCGCCCTGGGCGAGAATTATAAAGTCGAACGTGCGGCACCGGAAAGCTATGATCATGAAGAAAATAATCGCTATTCGATATCTTCCCTGTCTTTAAATTAGATTCACATTTGCAGATTTGCGGCGTGAAATTATCGCTAGTGGTGCTGTTTGTGTTATCTTTTAATTATTTTCGCCATTATTGATGTCACTAGACAATTGAGAAAAGAATTCATATATTATATAAAATATTAGTAATTTAATACACAATAATTTTGTATTTAATTTTCTTTCGTATATACAATATTTTATTTTACAATAATATATATAAGATATAATTAAATACATATTACTGTAACTATTCAACTATTATAATCTTGTATTTTATATATTATTGCATTTTTAAATAATATATATATATATATATAAGATAAAATTAAACGATATTGTATACTCATACTATTTTCTTTTATTTGTATCATTTTGCTGTTTTTTTGTAAGTAAAAATTTAACGAGCGAACATACGCAGAGTTTGCGCGCTCGAAAATATTAGTGATGTAGATTGAAAAATGAATACAATTTCGTTGAGAGTGAAAATCGAACAGGAAAGTATAAACGTGTCGTGTTTAACAAATTCGCCGTAATAAATCATACAGCTGAAATGAAAGATGCGAATGGTGTTCGGCATAGTACACCACATCTTCATCGGCCTCGTTTGCGCAGCTTGTGTTCCTCTCATAATTCTCTCAGTGGCCAGTTAGTTGCGATCATAGGTGCCCTTTGAGAGGGTCGATTCCATGAAAAAACGGTTATAAAACCAAGACTCCTTGCAGCGCGAGGTACGAAGAAAAAAATCGCGCGAGGTCGTAACACGTCAGGATTTATTTCGCGAACAAAACATTAATGTCCGTATCTAGATAAAGTATGTTGAAAGAAGGCAGTGGACAACGATAGAACTCCACCGTATTAGAACTTCTAATATACGAGGTGCAATATACAAGCGTTTGTGCATAATGCAATCTTGTTCTCATGTAGTGATTTGTAGATGGATTCATTTTTACTGAATATTTGCTTATTTTTATATTTTACTTATCTTTTGCATTTATAATATGAAGTTTATTAGTGTACACAGAAATGATTTTGCTAAAGTATCTAAAAATTTAGTTAGATACAAATCTGAAAATAATTTTGTTAGACCATCAAAATATGTAGGACGCACAAGCTAGTTACTGGTTACTCAATACTTTTTACAGTGTTGCTTATTATATTTGAACGTTCTACATAATTATTTTGATGGTTCAATAAAATTATTTGTAAATCTGTCCTACACAGCATACTTCATTCGAGGGATATTCTTAGAACACAGGATGTATATCCTGTAGACGTCTTTAGGACGTTTCTTAAAAATGTGCTGTATACTGAAAAAAATTTATTAAATCTAATATACAAATATTTAAATAAACTAACTAAACATTTTTTTTATAATTAATAAATATTTAATCAAAAAATGGTTAAATTAATAGTTGTTGAATAAATATATGTTTACATTTATTTAATTACTACTATTTAAATAAATAATTTATTAAAATTTATTACATTTTTTCAATGTATGAGATATCTAGCTAAATATTTTACCAAAATCATCCCTTTGTATAGGGAAATAAAAAGAACTTCAGAACCAATTAAAAATATTCATAGACGATTAAAATAATTGACGGCAGTGGAACAATTATGAGGCAATATAGTGCCTAATGAGGCAATATAGCACTAAGTGAAATATGAAAGATTCTTAAATTCGAATCGCATTCAGCTCTTTTTTTAGAATCACTAATAGTATACTTCTTACCGAGTTTATTTGTATTCTACGACGAAATATAGTCTATCAAGAAATAGCGAGTCATTTTTACTCCGACTTTCCCGTTACATCTTAAATTTTACATTATTATTTAATACCTAGCTTAAGTATTAAATTACTTGACGACACGATTATATTGACAGCAATAATAAATTTAGAATGAGTACTCTTATGAGTACAATCACATTCATCTTAAAGAGGACAATCTCTCTCTTTTCGCTGACTTCTTTGTATAGTCTTGTCCTCCTACATCATCATAGTAATCTTTCAAGAGCTGAATAAGCGTGTACACAAACGCAATAGAATCGTTTTTAACAAGCCATGTATTTATCATCACACCTGTCATTCTGGTGTTACAAGCTTTCATTCGAAACTTGATCGTGTGTCGAAAAGACGAACGATGCCCACACTGGACATCGTTCATTGTAAAATCGATTACTTTTGGCCCTCGTAGAGATTCTTACAAATGGCTACACATAATGAGAATATTTCGACGTCTCCCGCGGTTCTTCACACCAAGCGAGCTCTTTTAATGTTGTTAGACATCAGCTTGCGATGAATAAACGTCGGTGCTTTGTCACGGCCGAAACGAGAAGCGATGGCTCCTCTCATCAACATTAGCGCGCGCATGAGAACACGCGAGTTGATGCAACGTTAATTCAGATGTGACAATTCGTGCGACCTTCTTTCTATTATCCGTGGAGCACGAAAGCATTGTGTAATAGAGAAGATGTGCAAAAATGGAAAAAGAAGAAGTAACCTTGCTTTAGAGAACAAACGTGACTGGCTCGACCATCACGTTCAAATGTGAAGCGCAAACAAATCCAACATTTCTTAGAGCCGTGATCTTTATTTGAATGTTTTCTTGAACATATCTCTCAAATATGCGCATAATATCATTAATTTTGTGCACATTTAGATAATATTAATAAGAAAAAAATTTAATCAATTACATCAAATCTAGAATTTTCAATTATATAAATATATAATTTAGAAAAATTATTTAATATACGCAATCTGATTATATATATATAAATTATTGTTTTTAGATTTTGCTAGAATCGCGCGCATGAAAAAAGTTATTTTTTTTATAGAATTATTTTTTTTAATAATAAATTTCTCGCTGTTTTTTTATAACTTCGGTTTTGCTTTAATTTTCAACATCAAGTTGAGCGTGTCAATTTTACTTAAAATTTTTACAGGAAAAATAAAAATCCAGTGATTTAACGATTACTCGAACAAAACAAATGTTTAGTGTTGATACAGATGAGCGAAGGACAGTGAGAATCAACGAAATTTATTTTAGTCACGTACTTCCTTGGTCTTCGACCAGCTTTTTTTAGCCTAACTCACTTTAAATGTCTTACTGTTGTCTACTCAGATTAATCAGCATTGTTTTTGTATGTGTACAGCCTTATGTGTATTCAAAAGCTTCCTTCACCAATGCATTTAGTGTGTTTTATATAAGAACTAACATATAAGGAAATCCCTAAGTCGCACATGCAATGTTTGATAAGCGTATTTTAACTTTCTCTTCGCCGTGAAGATTTTTTTCGTCACGTTAGTCACGAAAAACAATTGTAATCATGTTTATTAAATATTAAAATGTACACATGACTCATCGTGATAAAGAATTACAGCTATTAATTTTAAAAATGGCAGATACAGAAAATATTTTAAAATTATCGATTTTTTAATATGAAAGCAATTTTTTTTCTTACAAAATCATTTTTTCAAGAAACACATAAGAAAAGATTCCTAAGATTTTTTTGTGTTATTGACTTATTCGGATTAAGTAAAAAGATTATATTGACTTTGATTGTTTATAATTTTGTTAAAAATCATCGCACAATTTAAAGAATAAATTCTCAAAGCTGAAACTTTGCTCTATCGAATGATATAATTGTCAAATTTTTTTAAGTTCATGACATAAATAAAGTAGCGTTATGAACTTTTCTTCTGATTCAATACATTAATTCTACACATAAAACTTATATAATTATCATCTTTATAGTTGTCATCATTATATTTTTCTCTAAGTGTATCTAACCAACTAAAATATACAGTCACTCAAAATGTCGGTCATTCGACTTATTTCCTTTTCTCTACTACGGATGCGTGTCCGCAGTATTATCTCTCGCTTTCGCTTCACTTTCATCTTCCGAAACGTTAGCGGAACTGGCGGAAGATTGCTTACATTTGCCAGAAATAAAATTATAAGCTGTATCTTGAAAGCTATCATGAATTGAAACTTTACTCGGAATCAGACTTTGTCAATCCTTTCACTGTGCGGTACCAATGTTTACTATTAAATATAAAATACTGCGCAGACAAAATGCTGCGAAAGAGAGATAAAAAAACACAATTTCCTTATTGATGATTTTGCGCGTTTACTTCTTTCGACGCATTTAAAGGACTGCGATATACTGTCACGGAAGGATCCACGGAAGGGCGAAACGTGTTTCTGGGACCGGGTTACCCACATAAGGATTCGAGACTGTCTACTTATTCCGATTGCATGCATCGTGCAGTCCGTTGCTCTCCGATGCCACGACGACGCTATGGCAGCTCGTCCGCTCTCTCGTTCGCCGCCCACAAACACGCAAATGAAGATATTCTCCGTGTTTACACACGCTGACCGGCCGGTGGAGGCCAACGTCTCGTAAGTATGTCGCTGGCTTTACGGCGAGCTGAAAAACGGTCGGCTTATCCTCGTCCGGCCTTGCCTCTCGCCACCTAGTTGCATCCGAGGGTTCGTCAACCCCATTACATTCTCGTCGTATCGGCTTTTCATCATTGTCACGTCACGGAATCGCGATAAACTGCTGTGCGCGGAGAACCGAAGGATAAAACGTCAGGAGATTGCGTGCACCATTGTAGTTTTTGATGCGGATCCTCGATACGTCGCATTGCTACGTGTCTAGTGTTTAATGAACCGCGATAGGTAAGAAGAAACACGAGGATCGCTTTCGAAGCGTCGATTCTGCTGCGCGTGAATTGGATTGATGACAATTCATGCGCAGATACTTATTGTTTTAGAGAGATATATATATATATAGTTAGATATGTGTATAGTTAAATATAAATAATATGCGAGTATAAAAAATTATAAAATTATATTGTAATTATAAATATAAATTATATTTTAAAGGATAATTATGTTTATATAACAAAGTTTAAGATATTTTACGATGAAAAAACGGTTGAAACATCTAAAAATTTAACTGTCACATACATACGCTAAAATAATATTATTAGACTGTTAAAATAACTAATTAAAGTAAAAAATAAGTTAAAATTACTAATTATAGATTGCTTAATTGGTTGCTAAAATATCAAAATATCACTTTGGCAGCATTGCTCATCATGCTTTAATTTCTTACATTATTTTGATAGTATTTATTTTAATAGTAATTATTTTCTAATATAATATAATATGTACATAAATTTTACTACTTCAGCAAAATTGTTCTTTTAGCGTAAAATTTTTTATACTTTTTTATATAAATATGACTGTCTTTTGTAAATATAATTTATATACATAATTTTGTAATTTCTCACATGTCTCTCTCGCACATTTACATTTAATTAGATATATCTGTAAAACACAAAAGTATGTGCTCGATAAATTGTTTATACATTATCAAGTATATCTTTTTGCTTTATTTTAAGTGCTGAATTAAATGATTGAATAATCAAAGTTTCACTGCTCTCATTCCGTCCGGTTCAGATCAATAAGTGACTCGAGTAAAATGAAATGAAACTATGTCATGAACGTAGTTGATGACTCGTGCCGGAATAAGAGCGTGCGCGGTGCACGCTGCATTCTCATTCTATCGCGCCGACTCCCGATTCCTTAGCGTGATCTCGTTCGTATCTATATACGCACTCGTGCCGGTAGATTAGTAACGTACTGATCCGACTTATGCGAATTTTTTGCCGGCTGATAAATTCGCGTTAAGTCACACAATTCACTGCAGACTTGACCTCCTTACGGATGAACTTTGTAACTAATAGTCCTCGTTAGAACGGCGTAAAAAGTGTAAACAAAAGACGCGGCATCATTAAACGTGTCAGTTGGAGACTCACAAGGCGTAACAAATTAGCGTGGAATCGTAATCGTCCGTAACGATGACTTAATTCACTAGGCTCACGGCGATTGACCCGATGGATAAAGATAACTCGCGCATTAATCTGTGCCGAAATGATATATTTGTGCGAAGAAAAAGAAAAAATATGACATATAAAAATATGACATATAAATTAATATATAAAAATCATTTTCAGACAATTGTGTTTTGTTGAGATATTTTAATCATCTTTTTTATTACCGCATGTCTATTTGCTCGATAGTTTTGATTTTTTTCGTTGAATTTGATGACTCATTGAAATTGTATTTGCACTTCGTATGTATCAAGTGTTTGTTTCAACAGAGTATTTTTTTTAGTATATTTTCTGATTCGGAAAGAGGTGTGGAACAATGAAAGATAATACCGATCGTCATAAATACTTTGACCGTTAGATGCTCGTAAAACTGACGTGTTTATGTGATGGTTTAAGAAGCTACAAGTAGAGAGATACATATTTCGCTTGTAAACATAATAATGGTCATTCTATGAAATTGCTGGGCTATGTTTCTGTGGTAATCCTAAAATAGTTATCACAATATTGCTAATAGCTATTAGCCAATCAGCCATGCAATACATCTACGTACAGCCAACTTATAACTGCAAAAGATACTCGCGAATACAATCTAAAATTTTATTTCTTCGTGTAAAAGAAATATGAGATGTGTATGATGTATAATATACGTATACACTTACACTGATATATTGTATATTTAAATTTATACATAGGAGAAAGTGAGATTAAGATTTTTGTAAATATAATACGGCCTCTCTTTCCGCTATTAATGAATTTTAATGATTATTTGGAATCATTTTCAATAATCCATTTCAGAATTCATTTTCATTAAACTAATTGGAGCTAATGTACGTACTAATATACAATAGCCGGCATTTATAACACATTTTTACTTTCAAGCATTTCGATTTACCAGTTTACGTCGATTACGTTTTACCAGTAAGAAATGTGTATTCTTTGTAATATACATTTATTGTAAGACTATATATATATATATATATATATATATATATATATATATATA
>NW_012130150.1:633319-639077 GCF_000143395.1 Atta cephalotes
TATATATATATAAAATCTTGTTATATTTTTTACAATATATCTGAAATATCCTGTGATGATTATTGCTTTTTATTTTATTGCATTATACAGACATCGCTGTGTTGATGATTTAGCTCGCCAGAATATTTACGTTTACGATCGATAACATCTTCGTATCTATTGTTCTAACCATGTCTCTGATTATTTTTTTTTTACATACCTACATGAAACACGACGTTGATCATCAGATACTATCATATGATGATCCCTCTGCCTACAGCTCGAGGTGAAAATGTTTCCTGGAAACATAGGTCGAACATCTATTGAATTCTCGATGAATCAGCAGGAGTTATTCCAATCAATCCTAAAGATGAATGTTCTTCGTTCCTTCGATAATTTTTTTCACAGCTTATTTTTATTTATTCAAATATTTTTTTATTGTTTCAAAACGACAATATTTAAAATATAATTCGATCGAATCTCTTTTCTAAGAGAGAATCTCTTCTCAGGATTTATGAGTAGCATATGTTAATAGCGTATCCGTTGCACAGATCATTATATATCCATCGGATCCTGACATCTATTAATTCTGTATGACATGCTTAACTTTGTCTTTCTGTCTACGCTGTTTTAAGTTCTTTCTGAAGAAAATTTATGCGCAGTCGTTCTTCTCTAGAAAGTGTTAGACCGTTCGTAGATTCGCATCGCGTTCGGCCGGTGTCTCAAAGAGAGGCAGCTGAAGTAGGAGCTAGTTTACGAGGCAAAATCCTGGAAAAGGATATGTATTTTTTGTATCACCATCCCTTGTCCCATTCACGTTTTATACCGTCGTATTTAACAAGCACACTACGATTTTGCACAACATCCGATCTAACACATATTCGCGGGATATAAACGCGAAACTCGTCGTTTATTATCCTGGCGCGAAGTGGCGAATTAATTTGCCAAGAATTTGTTCGCTAGCATTTCCGTAATTAAATATTTTATAGGCGTACATTCATCTTTCTGCTGTAGGCTTGGAGGATAAGGATTTATGCTGTCATGAGACGTAGGAATAAAGTATGAATTATGATAATCGCTTGCTTAATATAGGTATTTTTTTTGATTATTCTTACATATAAAGCACTTTTTTATTTATAGACTGAATATCCATTTTTACATTTTTGTATTCATTATATACACATTAATAATTTATTTCAATAATTTATTTATTAAATTTCATTCATTTAAATAAATTTAATTAAACCAAAAATTTTAACTTTAAAAATTAATTAAATATTATACTTATATATTTAATACGTTACATTTATAATTTATTTCATTAAATTTTATTTATCTAAATAACTAAACCTGAAAAATTTTTATTGAAAATTAATTATATAATTGAAATTATAGTATAATAATATATATAATAATAAGAATTCTATTTTTTACATGAATGTAACAAATCAATTAACTGTTTTACAATATGGATCCGCTCACGACGCTCTTTCTTCACTTCTTTCTGATTACGGCGGTATCGTACATTAAATGTGTACCGCGAACACGACGAGTTCCAGCAATTGTCGATCATCTATCCTCGATCGATCTGTTCACCAATGTTTTCGCATTTTGTTTTCTGTCGCAAGAAGAAAGTGGAGGCGTTCTACGACACGTGGTGACAGTTGCACGAAATGTCAGTACGATCCTCGTTCCTCAAAGTGTCAAAGTCGCCATGAAATTAACATATAAAGTCCTCGAATTCACGTAGATGTGTGTATATTCCTTAACGACTGAGCATTATACGATTCTTGCTATTAATTCGCGTTACAGAGATTCTGGCCGAAATATTATCTCAAATATTCTTAATATCTTCGACGAATTAGATATTTTTAAATAGCGAAAAATTTCAATAGTATTTATATATGTATATTTTTTTTAACCTTCCATTTAATAATAATAAACAATGTGGATTCTAACACAGAAAGAACAAATTTGTTGAAGTATTTAAAAATTTTGATAGGTACAAATTTGAAAATAATTTTGTCACACTATCAATAATATGTAGAACGCTGAAGCTAGTCAGAATGTCAAAATTTTTGCAGCATTACTCGTCATATTTGAGTTTTCGACATAATTATTTTAGTTCAACGAAATTATTTTCAGATCTGTCTATTTAAAGTTTCAGATACTTCAGCAAAATGATTCTTTCTATGAATGTACGTTTTCTCGACCTATTCGGTACGGCCGACGATGTTTCACATATGAAAACTAGATAATCATGATTGATTCGTGGGGGAGAAAAAGCGTGAAAATTTTTTAGTGCCTCGTCGACCGGAATCCCACGATGAGATCGGCCGCGTTTCACGCACACGTATACGCACTATTCAAGCGAATCTTTGCCCGCACGTTCTCGCTATTATGTTATGCAATCGGCGGAACGCGGAGCCTTGAGAAACAGGCTGAGATAGAGGAGGACGCAGATGCAAATTATGGCCGGGAGGATGTGGTCTAATGGGAAAATGTTTTCTGTGTTGCAGGTAAGAAGGACTCTCGCTCTCGTCTCTCTCGCTATTGCCACGTTGATTCTCTACGACGACGATGCGCCCGAAGGTACGAGCGCAATCGAAACGCACCGGTATCGTGTTCAACCCTTTGCAGTAAGATTTATGCTCAGCCAAAAGTCGCAGTGCATCTTACATTCATTGCAGACATTAGAAGTAACTAGAAAAATCCTGCGAAGTATATCTCTAAAAAGTAGTTGCATAAAACTAAATGCGTGAATTAAATTGCAAGCAACAAAAATTACATATTTTTTTTACAATTTGTTGATTTGAAAAAAGATTTGATGCGATTATGAAGTAATTTTAGAGAATATATAATTAGATATAATTTTATATTAAAAAGACTTAGACTAACTAATGTTTTATGATAATATTAATTTCATATTTAGAAAATTAATGAAGTCATATAACTAGATTAAGGAAACAATACGAAAAATTTAATATAATAGAGAGTATAATTTTAGAGAGTATAATTTTTAGGATATATTATATAAACTACGAAAAAAATTATACACCAAACTCTGAAAAGATTTTTGAAACCGACTTTAATCCTTTTTCATGCAGATCTCGTAAAATATTTCTCGGATTGTGTTACTATTTGTTAGAAACACAAATCCTTAGCTCAAAAAGATGCTTCAATTTAGAGGTAAAGTTTCTTTGCTTGTTGGAATTCTTGTCGTTTTTGATCTCGTAAACTCGAGGCTCATTTAATTGCTGACATACGCATCGATTATGCGCAATGTCGATGTTAATGAGTGCGTTAGTTTGCGAACAGGGATTGTGACATCAATTACGACCTTGCCCTAATGATCAACGATACACGTCGCTACGCACATTCGATGTCAGTTTTCAATAAACACGCACTTGTAATCTTACTCTCGCACGTGTTACCGCAATTAGGTTACAAGCAAAGACGTAGCCAAAGACGGAGTTAACGATTCTTGAGTAGATATGTTTTAATTAGTTGAGACGTTGAGTTTATCAATATTTATCTAATATTATATTGAAAAAAGTTTAATAATAAACAAGCTTAGAAAGATGATAATTATTGAATGTATTGATGAAATAATTTCAGTCAATATTCGGTTAATATAAAAAAATTAGTATTATTGGATCACTTAATTGAAAAATAAAGTTATTTATATTAATCAAATATTTTAATTGGAATTATTTTACTCATCATTTGGTAGTTATTACCAGATTGTTTTTTAGCGTGATTAATCAAATTCTAGTCTAATCTCAATTTCAATCTGTAGTCTGGGTTTAAAATATACGATATAAAATATCTGTAGAATACGAGCTAATAGTACATCAATATTATAATTTCCTGTTCAATATAAGTGTTACGTATAACATAACATGTATTATGTTACATTTATATTGTTGAGTGGAAAATTATAATATCGATGTAATATAAGTTATTTACGTTCTACTGGTAGTATAATATATCAAAATCTGAAAGAACATTGAGAAAAATTTCTGACTGAAAATAAATGAAATACATATAAAAAAAAATTCTGATTATCTCAACTAAAATTTAATAGATTCAAAAAATTCTGGTTTGTTCATTTTCAACCAGAATTCCAATTAATACAACCATGATCTTTTTTCCAGTGAACTCCTGAATATTACATTTTAAATGATGCTTATTTAAAAAAAAACAAAGATAAACTTAATACTAGGAAAATCTGGATGACGAATACGTTTATTAATAAATTAATATTAAGTGTAGTAAAAAGAAATCCATTATTTTTCCATTCAATTTCATGCAAAAATAATGGATTTCTTTTTACTACACCTAACATTAATATTCGCAAATAGTGTTTTATTGTGGTCATTACTACTATAATATCGAACGAATCAAAAAAGAGAAAATAGGTAGAAGACAGAAAGTCGATCGAGGTTTACGTAGTAATAGTGTACGTCGGTTAAGTATCGACATAGAAAGTAACATAATCGTAGCATAACGCGGTCCCAGGTGGCGATAATTATGTCGTTTCCAAATTAGTCGCATGCCTACACCGCGGCCGGAATGCTGCGACGCCTCTGGCGAACAAGGCCAGGATTTGCTCTCAATTGCTGCGCGCTGTTTTCAGCTCTCTCTACTCCAGTCCTACTCTAGTTCTCTTTATCGAGCGTATGAAGTTGCAAGGTTGTAGGACTGGCCATTGATAACACGACTATTTTTTTCTTCATCACTTCGAAAATGGTCGTGTATATCGAAGAAGATGCGGTTCGAGATAACAGAAAACCAATTTAATACTGATTAATTTGATACTGAAAGATAGTGATTAATTATTTATTTTGAGTATTAAGAATGTTGTTCAGTGCTTATTAAGTAATTAATCACTACTTTCCAATATTAAATTTTTAAGTGAAGTCAAGATATGTGACGAATCATAAATTGATATGTATTTTATATTATTTATTATTTAGACAACATTTTATTAATAAGTATTTTATCAGATAAACATATTTACAGTGTAGAGATATGTTGAAAGAGAAAATTTTTTTCAACTTTCGATTATATTATTTTACATAGTAAAATATTTTTTAAGTAAAATACTTTCTAATACTTTTTAAAATTCTCTATGTACTTATACATCATGGATTTATTGGTTGAAACGATATGATCAAATTTTGTCTGTCAAAACGGATTCGTGTAAGAAGTTACTCATTGCAATTTTATTTTGCGAATCTTGCAGATTTTATGTATAGATCGTATACACATACAACTAATCTCATAATATTTATATTCTTTAGTCTCTTTTATATAGTATTTATGCACCTACATATAGGTGATACAAACTGATAATAATCTATATTGCGTTATAAGTAATTTATACTAAGTAACGGTTTAGAAAAAATTGCAAAGAGCACGATAAAAAGCAGCATATAACCAGGAAAGACGTTTTGTGAAATCGTGCATATGCACGTCACACGCACTCTCGACTAGCTAGCTAATTAGTTGCTCACTTCCCGAAATTGTTGCTCCATCCCCAACCCTTGAAAACCTCTAGCCCCGAATCAGCACTATCTATAAATTGTTAATTCTCGAAATATCTCGACTGATTACGGTTCTCTGATTTTGTTGCTCCTAATTCCCGATGAATCCGATTTTGTTGCTGTGTGATTTTGACGCCTCGGTGCAGTTCTGATTATTTATAGATAATTGTTTAACAATCTCATTTTTTCAATATGTTTTTGCTCTTTAACAAAAAGCAACAAAATCTGAG
>NW_012130151.1:0-5684 GCF_000143395.1 Atta cephalotes
GTGTGTGTGTGTGTGTGTGTGTGTGTGTGTGTGTGTGTGTGTGTGTGTGTGTGTGTGTGTGTATGAGATCAAATAAAAGCATACGTTAAAATTTATATTGAATAAAAAACAAAGCTAATTAAAAAAATTAATACATTAAAAACACACGTATATTATATATATATAATATAAACGATTATATTATTTCTTCATAAGCATAATACTAGATTTTTCTAAAATGCGAATTATATGCATTTCAAGAAAATATTTATTTATTTAAAATTGTTTACATTATCTCATTATGATTCTACAAATTGAAAATTAATTAATTAATTGGTTTAATAAATTAAAAAGGTTCTTTTATGAAATTAATAAATATTTATTCTTAATTCAATTGTAATATAAGAGATTATTAATAGATTAAAATACAATTAAAGGCAGTTATATTCAATTTACAATGCTGCTGTAGCTAAATATGTAAACAGGGAAACAGTTAGTTGACATAAAAGTGATATTTTACATGTCATTGTCACATAATTGAAATTAACTTGAATATGATTTTCGTCTCTAGATTTCGTCGCGAATTACAGAGCTCATTTGATGCGAGCTTAACCGCCGGATTTACATAGTAAAACGCTGAAGCGGAAGGACGTGACACGTGCTCGTACTCCCGCCTTCGATCCGCGAATTTCCTCCGGCGAATAATCGTAGCGGAATACAAATGCGCGGTTGGCCGGCTGGTTATCTACGCCAGGAAATTAACTCGATTGTTAACCCACATTCACGCACTCTATATGAGAGATAGCGATGCACAGATACTGTCGGGTGCTATGGTTTCGCGGAGTTATGGCTCACCTATGACGTGTTCGAATCTGAATCAATCGACTGCGAATCAAAACCATACGAGCGATACTTATCATGCGATATATGTGATTGATATATTACAGTATACGCGTTTTTGATCCAAGATAACGTCGGTCAACGAGATTGCACTTTTCATGAATTGATTTCTGTATGAGTAATATAATAAATAAACAATTTTAGTAGAGATAGATCTTTAGCATAATATAATAATTTTCCGAAAAATGAAATTTATTTATAAAATTTGAAGCATTTGCAATGAATTCGATTTAAGTTTTAAGAACTGTATCACAGTTGAGTTCATCGTCACATGTACGTTTCATGAAATATTCAGATCATTAGCGAAGTAGAGGACCCTATCACATTATGCATGCGGAGAGTCATAAGTTTGGATTTGTAAATCACAGCTCTTTACGATGCTCTTTCGCAGTGAATAGCTCGACAATCGATGGAGCTATACATTGCATTGTTACAAAAGAAGCAGCGTAAAAAAAAGTATGACATCGGCTGAGGTTGTAATCGTGGGCAAACAACACATGCAAATTATGACATGCTTGCTAAATTAGCCACGAAACGTTCTTGAGAAAAGCAAGAGCAACTGATATTTCAATCTGTTGGTTTTTATCGTTGTACGATCCAATATAACTACGCTATATAATCATTGTTGAAAAGTATGAATATCATATTACATTTATTCTCCTTTTCTTTTAAACTTTATTTTGTTCTACAAAGAATTAAAAAAAAGGAGAGAATTAAAAATAATTATATTTTTTAAGTTTTGAAATGAAATAATATTTTAAAAATAATAATTTTTCTTTCTTCAATTTTTTTATTTAACGTACACCACAACCGTCAATACATCTGCATATTTTTGTTTATTTTGCTTGAAATTACAATCTTTTTTTCTTTAATTCCTCTCAGTTACTAAAATACTACTTCAAATAAAAATATAAGAAATAATTTTTTTCTGATATTTTTACATTGTTTTTATGTTTTTGTTTATGTTTGGAACTAGAATTAGATAAAGTCAAATTGTTATTCTTCTATTAATCCACATTATAACTAATAATTGTAAAATAATAGATAATAATAACTAATTGTAAGTATTATATCGTAAAATAACAAATAATAATAAATATTCATTATTATAATAACAAATATTCAAATTAAGATCAGAATAGGACTGTTTATGACGACATTAACTAACAAAATATATAAAAGAAACACTAATTATTGGGAAAATTAGATATTGAAATAATATTTCTATATTTAAACAAATTTATCTTACATACCAATAATTGTGCGTGATTACTTTCGAATTTGCAATACAATTAAAGTAAAATAATAATAATCCGTTTCAATTACATTAGATCTTATCTAATTAAATTAGATTTTAAGATGCTAGTAGCATCAAATTCAATTTATCGATCAAATTTAATATAGGGGATTATTATTAGGTGAATTATTATTATTTTACAAAATAATTCAAATTAATATTCATTAAATTGCACAGCAATTTAAAACAACCAATAATCGAGTAAGTAAGATGTTAGAAAATATTATTATGATATTTTCAGTTTAAATTAATATAATTCAACTATTTTTAAAATAACACATCAGAATAATAAAATGTAACAATAAACGATGTAAAAGTGACAAGGCCGAATCAAATCACACTTTGACATTTCAAATTAATCTTAAGTAAATATTTCTTTTTAACGTGATAATTTTGATCAATGCTTCATTGCACATTCAACAAGATGATATGATATAATCGTAATCGTCGTGTAATAAATTAGATTGTGCGTAACCAATTCATCGTTTAAGAGAATCATATTAAGTCTAAATGAAATAATTTAATCACAAAATAAAAATTGATTATAGACAGTTAATAATATAATATTAAAAACAAATAAAAAAAGAAACTTATAGTTAAATTCCATTATTTGTAAAAAAACTTACGAATAGCCGTTGTGATAAAATTTAATATAAATGTCTAGTTCAAATTTAGTCTCATATTGTTAATAAGTCCCAAGGGTGACCGATAAAAGACACAGATATATCGAGAATATAAAGCATTGAGTGGGAACATTGAGTTCATAAAATATATGAAATATATCTCGTTTGATTCGGCCTCTTGTATTGTTTAATTTATCACCATTATATTTTATTATCTTGATACATTATTTTAAAATTAGTTAAATTCATATTATATTAATTTAAACTGATGAAGTCTCTATGATAATTGAAACATATATTAATATAGTATATTAAATCTAAAAATATAATTTTATATTTTTTAACACTTTGCTCAATTATTGTCGTTAGTCATTTTAAATTGTATTATTATTATTGTTATTATTATTATTATTTCAGTTTGATTGTGTTGTAAGTCCAAAAATAATTAACACACAGTTACGTATTTGAGATATATATATATATATATATATATATATGTGTGTGTGTGTGTGTGTGTGTATGTGTGTGTGTAAATTTATCTGACAATGAAGTTAACAAAAAAGATCATAAATATATGTTTTTTTGTTAGATGCCAAGTTCTTTTTATTATCTTTGTTAATCATATTAGTATTTTTTATAAGATTTTGTTTTCTGAGACATTGTCAATTGAACATTAAAAATAAAATCCGGAAGATAGTCATTATTTAATAAAATACTAATGATAAGTTCAAAATTTTTTTTATAAAATTTTGGATCATGAAGAAAAAACACTTTATTAACTATACCTATAATCATGCCTTTTTTCCGTGAGAGAGGATATCTGTATAAAAAATTTTGGTATCTGAAGAAGTCAGTTTTAGATACCAATCAGATATTAATCTTTTGTTATAAATTAAAATGGTTGTGTAAAAAAATTAATTTTGTTATCCCCTACTTCAATTGTAAATTGTAATCTTGAATGTATAGAGTTAAACGTTTTTTTAAATTTATCGATTTGTGTAATAGGAATCGCTGCTACGAGTACCATCAACGACGATAAAAAAACTTGATAAAATCAATGTTATTAAATATACTTTCTTCAAAGTCAACTATTGCTATATCAGTGATAATCGGTGATAATGGGGAACCATTATCATCGATTATTACCGATGTTATTTTTTATACATATAGAAAATAATTTTACATATATATCTTTGATATTCTTATTCTCATTATAGCTTCACTTCTAAGAATTACTTGTTTCTTTCTAGTCAATAATAAACTGGGTTGAATCTAAGGAATCTCTTTGATATGTTGGACGTGTGTTGGCATCATGATGCACTACTTGCAATAAGATAGAATTATTATGTTGAGAATGACTAGAAGTAAGTCGAAACGTATGAACATTATACGGACATTATACATTTTTATATTAAAAATGGGCTTTTAAATATCCATTGTATTTGCCCACGAAGTACCACACTGACTCCTACTTCCTCTTACATTCTTGTCTTTAATTTGTTAAATATTAAGGAATCTTTTAACATTAATTATTGTTCTCATTATTTTTTTTATTAAAATACATTACATTGCAATTGTAAAATTCTTAATTTTAACGCGCATGCTATTATAAGAATAAAAAAAATATAAATATAAAATTATATCGACATACTCGAAATATAAATATTGTTTAAGATAAATAGATAAAAAATAGAAAAACAAATTAATAAATGATATTAACATACCGGTGGTCCTGGAGGTCCAATTGTACCTGGCAAGCCATCTACTCCAGCTTCTCCAGGAAAACCGCGTTCTCCAGGTGGTCCTCGAGGACCAGTAAGTCCGGGCGTACCATCGAAACCACGATCTCCTTTAGCGCCTCGCAATCCCGGTATACAATCTATACAACGACCGCCGATATCTCCTTTCTCTCCAGACGCTCCAGAAAGACCTGGTACACCATCTCTTCCTGGCGCTCCGGCTTCTCCTGGCTCACCGGGTGCACCCGGTGCTCCTGGAATACCGTCTAGAGAATCTCCTGGTCGACCACGTACCCCCGCGTAACCTCGTTCGCCTTTTTGACCCTTCTCTCCATCTAAGCCAGGCGTTCCATCCATTCCTTTCGGTCCCTACGCCAGACATAATAACTTAATTACTTTTTTTAATAATCAATATAATAATTGCAAAATCTGATCGTATACTTTACCATTATAGAAAATCCTTTGTCTCCTGGCGGTCCTCGAGGTCCCACTGCTCCGGGTGGTCCATCAAATCCACGTGGTCCTGGACCTCCGGGGAATCCGGTCAAGCCAGGCTCACCCTTTGCACCCTTTTCTCCTGGCAAACCTTCTGGACCTGGAATTCCATTCGATCCGGGACCTCCTTGTAAACCTATGGGTCCTCTCGGTCCTGGATCTCCTGGGAAACCGTCTGCTCCTCGTGGTCCAGTAGGCCCTGGAAAACCACGTGGTCCTTTCGGACCTGGTGGTCCAGGTCTTCCTTTACCACCCTACGATGCGATATTCAATAAAATTTTAATTTTAAAATGATATTTCTTTAGTATAGTTTCGCATATTACGTCAAAGAATAATGTATAAAAAGAGTTATTTTTAATTATACATATTAATTTTATGAAAAAAAAACTTACTCCTGGTGGTCCAGGAGGTCCTCGTAAACCTGGAACACCCATCGTTCCATCTCGACCGGGTTCTCCTTTTTTACCGGGTCGTCCAGAAAGTCCCTCTAATCCATCAATACCTCGATCACCTTTTCGTCCAGGAGGTCCAGGAGGTCCAGAGAAACCATCTCTACCCTACAGTAAAAAAAAGATCAATTATTTTTGTAAAATTTAATAACTTAATAATATTAATTTGTTTTATTAAAATTATAAAAGATTATATGTATAT